>NW_028280321.1:0-56416 GCF_059751315.1 Micrasema longulum
TAAATTTCTCATTGGCCTAACGAACTGGAGGAGAGCCACAGGGTGCAAAAAGGAATGGAGACATATTCTGGAGGAGGCCAGGGCCCACAACGGGCTGTAGCACACTGGTGATGATGATGATGATGTTTTCTCACTAGAATATTTCATAGTGTCTGTACTGGTACCTGAAGCGAAATACTGATCATTTTACCTTTATGTAACAAAAATTATCAAGATACGCCGAGATTGGTGTACCAATTTGCTGCCCTATTCACCATTAGGTGCGAAAAAGGAATGATGATAAAATGATGAAATTAAATCAAATAAATAAATAAAAATACGTATAAATAAAGAATTAAGATATGAAATATCAATATAATAAAATACGTATCGCAATATGCCTCAAGCTCCTTTTTAATTAGCGCCGCTAAAGGCCAATCAAAATGCAAATCAATTTATCGATTTATTCCAATTTAATTAATTGTATTTACATATTATACGGCACAATTTATTTGTATGAAGAAAAGTAAAAAAAAAGAGATAAATATAAGAGAAAACACCAGATATTGAAACACAATTACAGTAGTATATTGTTCATTGGTTAGGAGTCAATTATGATACAATTTTTCAATTTGATTACCTCACACATTGTAATGACATTGAAAAATATAAATAAATAAATACATAAATTTCTCTGGTTTACAAATTTTAAAGTGCTTTTACCCCGAGAAAATGTTAACTATAACTTTCTCTGAAATACATTAAATTTACTTCAAATTAGTGATAAATTAATAATTGTTGATCTGGTTTTTCTGTATAAAGTTATAAATAATCTTTTCGATGTTTCTGATTTAATCAAATGTATCTATTTCAGTGTTCCTTACGGGCCAATGAGCCTTCATATTTATTTTAGATACATATAACTCTATGTCAAATTTGAACATTAATTATGTGTTCCCGAGAATTCACTCTCTAGGAAACAAACATAGAGACTATACAAATTACAGAAACGATCCAAATTACTAGGACTAAATCCCCAACTTCGGTCTAAAACTTTCCAAGCAAAGTTATTTTTTTTTCAAAACTGGTGTAATGATATTTATGTAGTCTGTCCCCTAAGAAAATATATAGTATTTAAGTAGTCCCATACTAATAAAACAATAACATAAAAAAGAAAAACTAAAACTACTTAATTATAGATGCCTAGCTAATCAAATGTAAGAAATTAAAAATCGTTATTATACAAATATAAAGTATATATTTGTGCAAAGAATACATGTAACTTAAACGTAAATAATATAGTATTATATATAATAAAAAACAATATAAAGCAATGAAATACATAAAAAATAATATGTGTACTACGTGTTTTGATTTACATGTATTTTTCGAAAAACCTATAGCAACACTATTTATATGTGCAATTAATTTTATTTTAAATTTTGTTTTACATTTTGAGTCTTTTAGATTTGGCAGTAAATCATTAAATATTTTTGGAGCAATTACATTCTTCTAATTCGTATATTTATTGTTTATACATAAATAGATTGTTTAGTGTCATTTTTTTGTTAATCATTTCCGTTTACGAATATTAAAAAAAAAGTAATAAAAGTTTATGTGATTTTATTTGTGTTATTATAGTATATCATTTAGGTATTATTTTTTGTGTTAAATTTCGTTTAGTATTATTTTATGTAGGTACTACTTTTAACTTTAATACCTTTGTAACATTTATATGAAAATTGAATTTATTTTTTACTTGTATTTGTTGATAAAATTTTATTTATTTGTACAAATACAAGTACCTATTAAAAAAAATTGTAATGTGTCAGTAACTCTATGAGGTCAAGAGCCCTGTGTTGAGTTGGGATACAACTTAGTGAAAAGTAGAAGCATGCGTAATTTTAATAAGTACCAAAAATAAAAATTATTACGTAAACATATATTTCAATAAACATCTGGACAACACGCTTTACAGTATATAAATCTGAAAAATATCTCGCAGCAGTATATTTAATATGTTAAATAAATAAAAACAAATGACAAAGATAAAACAACTGCGATCAACAATAATATATTCGAGAATTACAGGCGATACATTCGCAAGCTCTGTCGTATGTTTTTAAAGGTTAAACAAACTCTTTTGGGAACCTAAAAAACGATAAATGTTTTAACACCTATATTATTTTTGAAATTTCTTATCTTATCTTATTTACTCAAATATTTAAATTTTTAGACCATATCCTAAAAGTCGTAAATAACTTGTGCTAGAAAAATGGAAATCATGTTGTGTTAGAGTGGGATTTGAACCTCGGACCTTTAGCCCGTGGGTCCACAATACTACCACGGGACAACTTCCCGGTTCTATACACGCAAAATATATCCGTACTGCTTTTTAATAAAGCACCGAGGTGTAAAAGTAAACGATTTTTTTAGTATAACGAAAATCAGCTGTTTTTCTTGTTGAGGTATTTTAAAAGTACTTACCGGTAGTAAGGAAACGGTTGAGGAACATGAAGATCCATCGGCATAGCCGCACCGGCATGCGCATGCGCATACTCGTGCTGCATCACACCGATACCGGCTCCAGCGCCGACATGGTGTCCCAGCACGGCTGCCCATGGGGATGGAGCGAACCCTCCGGGGTGCTCCATGACTAGCTTCTACCACCGGAGTTGCACCAGTCAATCACGCCTATTTCACTGGCCAATCAATATTACACCAGACTTTCACCACTATTCCACCGGTCAGTCAATGTCGCACCAGTTAATCTGCCATATTGCACTGAGTAATTAATTGCCTTATTTCACTGGTCAATCAATGCTACACCAATCTTTCAGTCAGTCAGTCAGTCAATGAAGCACCAGTTAATATTCCATATTGCACCGGGTAATAAATTGCCTTAGTCCACCGCTGAATCAATGTTGTACCAGACTTTTACTACTATTCTACGGGTCATTTGATATCACTCCAGTTAATCTTCAATTTTGCACGGGATAATTACCTCATTTCCCTGTTAATTTGCTATTGAATCAGTTCCTTAGACAATATTTTACCGATCAGTTAATGTTGCACCAGTGAATCTTCTATAGTGCACCAGGCAATCACAATATTCCAATCTATCAATCTATGTTATATACTGGTCAGTCAAAAACGCACCAGTCAATAACGTTCCAGTTAATTCTCAATATTACACCTGTCATTTAGGTAAATACTTTTCAATATATTTTTATCAATTCTTATTAATGTTACACCAGTTCGTTCGCAAATATTAAACTGGTCAAAGAATATCGCGCAAGTCATCTCTCCATCTGCACCGGGCAATAATTATTTTATTCCGCTAGTCAATTAGTATAAGACCAGTCTGCAATATTCCACCGCCGGTCATTAATGATACTCTAGTCAATATTTCAAATCACACCGGTCAATCGCTAAAATTCCTCTGGGCAATCAATATTGCACCAGTCAAATTTTAATAAAATGCACCGTTTGAGTAATGTTACACCAGTCAATCTTTCATATTGCACCGGCCAATCGCCAATCCACAAGTCAACACTAATATTGCATCCGAAAATGGTTTATTTTGCAATAATCAACTTTAAAATATCCGAAATTGTGTCTAAAATAAAAATTCTATAGGTATTTTTTTTGGATCAGGTTATTTAGTCACTAGAGAAAATTGTAATAAATACTATCAAATATCTACCACCTATGTGTTTATTTCATTTGTGAAAATCAATTATTGGCTATGAGTTTATTCAATATGGATGTTGTTTACTATAATTTTGTATGTAGAACTGCTGGTTTCCCTTATAAAATAAAATATAGACCTGTTAGATTATTTAAATAGCATTATTTAAGAATTTTGTTAAAAAAGTGCTTGGCGTAGTTATTTTATTACGGGATAATTTGAAAATTCGAAAGTTGAAATGATTACCCAATAACTAAAATTAATCAGAGTTAGTTATCCTAGTGAAACTAGCCGCTAGGCAATTATAATTATCGTCAATTTACTGTGTGATTTTAAGAAAATATCTATCAAAATGAATAAAGCCATAAAAAACATGCCTCAATTTCATTTTAATTGAAATAAAAGTCCATAATTATACATAAAAGTATTACAAAATAGAAGTGTAATGAAAACAAACTACTGTAAATTTTTTACTGTTAAATGCATCTACACAAGCTCTTTATAGTACCTAAAATAATGCATTCCAAATGTTTATAATTGAATTACTACCCATGATATTTAATTAAAAATATGGTTATCATCACAAAAAATTAAAATTATATTTGATGCTGATTTCAAACCTCTTCAATCATCTTTACGAAACAATGCCTTAAATGCTAAAGTTTTTTTTTATAAATTATTATGAAAATAAAACTTTGTTATTAGATTTACACGTTTATTATATTAAAATAACATACTATTGAAGATATTCACTGCAATAATATTTTCACAGCCCATTAAAAACGTTTGTCTTTTCAAAGAATTAAGTTTTAATTAAGACAAAACTTTGAAAACAATTTTGTTTTCAAAAAAATCGGAATTTTTCAATGTTCTTATAACTAACCACCGCACCGCGCATTTGTTAATGTGATATATTATTTTCATAAATAATTATAACAAATGTAAAACGATAAAAATATTAAATTAATAAAAAACAAATGACAAAGATAAAACAACTGCGATCAACAATAATATATTCGAGAATCACAGGCGATACATTCACAAGCTCTGTCGTATGTTTTTAAAAGTTATTTAAAGTTAAAATTAAACCACGGTAAATTCATAACAAATAAGCCGTATCAAAAAACAAGTTCAGTACAATATTGTAAAATATACCTATATAATTTTCCAGACTCACAGCGAAAGGGGAAATGAAAGCTGTAGAGTTGATTTCATAATTGAATAAAAAAAATAAAGTTACTCCATTTTTTGACAAAAGAAATATTTTTTAGTACGAGTAAAACCGATTGAAAGATCTTTGGTCTTGGAAAAAGGTGCTTTTACTGCTATTACCATTTGTGCATTAAAGGGTTAATTTTTAATTAATTTATAACTAAAAACATTCAATATTCATTTATCTAAACATATTTTTATTTTTTAAAATATTATTATTATTTATTTCCGAAAGTCGGCCTCGTGGTGTAATGGTCAGCTCGTTTACCCACCATTCAAGAGATCTCGGTTTTGATTTCTGACATGGTTCTAGTGTTAAAACACTATTTTAAATAAATATTTCATAGTCCCTAGACTGGTCCCTAAAGCGTAAGACTGATCATCTCACCTTTATGTAAAACGAAAACAACCAAGATACGCTGCGATTGGTGTACCCTTTGCACCATTAGGTGCGGAAAAGGAATTATTTGTTTCCACCACAACAGGCCAAGAGGCCCAATCACAGTACAGAACACCCCGGGTCGAGGATAATCACATTTAATTTTTGTGTTCTCACCGGGAATCAAAAAGTGCGTCGAGCATCTTAGCCATTACACCACTGAAGCCGCCGATTATTCGCCATTAAGTACCAAAAATGATCAGAAACTGTTTTTTTTCAAATGGTTGTTAAAATGGATTCTTAATTATTGTGACAAATATGTCAATATTGAAACTAAAAACAACCGTTTTTGGCTAAAATGTCAGATACCAATGTAACAATAATATTTTTTGTCAATAGATCCAAACATTTCATAATGATCTTAAATTGTCCGATATTCAGTGATTTAGGCAAACTTTTACATCTTCGGCTGTACCTAAAGTAATTTTCTAAATAAGCAATTTGCCTAAATATACAAAATTCAAAAAAAAAAATTACTCTAATTATTGTTTTTCAATGATTAAAACAAACAAAAAAATAATCTCTTTAAATTTAGTTTCATTGAAGTTAATTTAACCATAAAATGTGAGTAAATACCCCGAATGTATTAAAAAACTTTCGATGAAAAGACTAAAGTTAATTAATTAATCTAAGGATCTTTAAATTAATATACCCCAGTTACATAACGTAGGATAATGCATATATATATCCTGACCATCGCATCGGTCAGTCATAATTATGAAGGTACAAGGATTGTACATTATTACAACTTTATTCGAACAACATTCGATAATTACCTGCCGTTATGTTTTATTGTAACGCAGATTAAAGATATTTATTTGGTTAATAACTCTGGCGAGAATGATTTGATTTTCCTTAATTTTCACAAAGTTCACATCACAAATAATCACAATTTAACTCAATATCACAAACGACACAAAGTGCCAAATGACAGTTGCACGCGCACACAACTTGGCCAATCAGAATCTAGCAAGAACATTCCAATTGACAGGTTCAGATTTCAAAACATTAAAACATTTGCTCGCCGCGGCATTCACTATGGCAAAATTGCTAATAAATGTTAATGTTTTTTGCACTAATGCGAAGATTGCACAATAATTTGTAACGCGTAGATACCTTGTATCGTTTGAGTTTATCGTTGGTTTTAAAAATTTCCCGCGTAAACGAAGCTAACGTCGAAAACGCGCACTTGTCGAACACGGAAAATGGAACGCGCCGCGCGCGGGGTTTTGATTCCCGCGATTTTTTCTCGCTTGTTTTTGTTTTTTCTAACCTAACTTGTTTAGTAATTGGCCGTCGAGTCCGTTGGCAACACGTGTGTGGAGCGAGCCAGTCGACCGGCCATTGACAGAGACTCTGCTATCAAACCACTACGGACAAATCCTTCCACATCCCCGGCGAGGCATCTCTGTAGCTACGTGGACCGGCTCGGCAGCGCTCGGGAAAGTTCGGAACGACTCGGTTGTCTTAGATCGGCATATTCAGTACAGGGCGATTTTCGTAACAATCCTCTTTATAACCTACCTTTCATAATGACTGCACTCGTCCTTGTAACTTTAATATTTTTATCTAAAAAACTTATGCTTACCTACGTTTTTAATAAAGTTATTTAGACTATATTAAAGACTAAAGAACGTACTACTGTGTACAAAGTCACATTGTTAACTTACCTATAAAATAGTGTTTGTTATAAGTACTTAAACAATATTCAGAATGTTAAACAACATTGCAAATTTATCAACACTTGGTAAACTAAAAAATGTATTACTACGCATTATGAATTGTACGAGTATTAGTACAAATTAACTATGTATATTAGTAAAGTATTTTCTAAATTCACTAAACTTAATCTCATCGTAATTATTTTTATTATTTAGCCTGTGCCCACGCGGATGAAGAATACATTTCTGTGTGTGAAATAGAACTAAAATCCTCTACGAGTGCTTTCGACTCGATGACTACTTTTACCTAAAAATTCTAAAAAAAATAGAGTGAATTGTCCACCTCGTACAGTAGTGTTTAGCAGCTTGCTACCATGCTTGAGGACCTGGGCCGCGATTACAAACGCTATCTTCATCGGTACATATCGACACGGTATAGACTAACATCGATATTTATGTACGAAATTTTGCATGATCATTCAACGTATCTTCGTCGGTAACTTGTAATTTAAAATGTTTTAAAAAAACGTACGCATATTGTATTTTTCATACAGGAAACATAATTTTAGTGTGTAAAAAAAATTTAAGATAAATTTTAACTTCCACTAGAATGCGGCCCTGGATTCGATTCCTGGGAGAGTCTAAAGCGCCTAAAGCGTACGACTGATCACTTCGCATTCCTGTAACAGATGATCGAGATGCGGTGCATTTTATTTTACAATGCAGTGCCCTATGCACTCTGAGTGCGGATAAGGGTTTGATGATGATGATGAAGAATTATTTTTATCCGTGCTTTTGTTGTCCATTCTCTGCACCTCAAAACCATCGCTGCACCCTTTTCTTAATTCTGCCGATAATGATAGACTCAATCTTGCATTCTACACGGATCTCGACATTTGTGCGTTTCTCATGCTATGGCAGATAGTTTTCCCACACATTTTCCCGAGAGATCGTATGTCCACATCACTCAATTGAAAAAAATAATTTTATTACAATATTTGAGTTTTTCTAAATGTTTGTAAACAAAAGACTCGATTTCGTACCCTCTGTAGTCATTAAGATTAACAAATTACAACAGGGATGGAGAATACCTTAATGACTCCCAATGGGGGTGAAATCCAGCCTTTTGTCTACAAACATTTGGACAAACTCAAATATTGTAATTAAACCAACTGCTCCAAGAAGAATTTTAAAATAAAAAAACCTTTTTTGTTGTAAAGAGATTCATCTGACTGAATCATTTCACATACTAGGCAACGTCTGAAAACAATTTTCCAATTTTTAAACTTTTTTCGGAGCAGTTGTTTTTATTATAATATTTAAGTTTTTCAAAATGTTTGTAGACAAAAGACTGGATTTCACCTCCTCGGGAGTCATCAAGGTATTATCCATCACTGTTTTAATTTGTTAATTTTAGAGAAGGTAATATAGAAGTTTACCTATCTACTCTAAATACCTCTCTAAAATGTAGTACCTTCTCTAAAATGTTTTTCATCTCTGTTGTAATACGTTAATATTAACAGCTTCCTAAGGAGTTGAATCCAGTCCTTGTCTACAAAAATTTGGACAAACTTAAAATATTGTTGATACTTCCACCTGGTTCATAAAGAGATATAAAAATTAGTTTAATTAGTAACGTAAACATTTCAGGCATAGCCTAGTATGTAGGTGATATAATTCAATCAGATGAATTTCTCTCGCATAAATAAAGATTTCAACTTTACCCATATTCAATATTCCATTCGAAGCGGTTATTCACAAATCCGATGTATTGTTATCTATTGGAAAAGATAAGTCTCTTTCTTCTCTAAATACCTCTAATATTAACCGTTTGTTTTCCCAAATATTTGAAGAACGTTGGCCCAATAACATTGCATTATTTACTGATGGCTCTAAAAGTGCTGAAACATGTGTTGCGGCTTTTTGCATCCCTTCTTAAGATAGATGGACAGTTTTAACTACCACCGGAGGCATCGATATTCACAGCAGAATGTGTGGCACTAAAAGAGGCCCTGAGAGTGATTTTCCAACAGCATTTATCACCAACGATATTTTTTACTGATTCTCAGTGTTGCAAATAGCTTAACATCAAATCATAACCACTCTGCCGTTATAAAAAACCAGATTCTTTGTGATATCAAAAAGATGTTATACATGGCTTTCATTTAAAAAAATATAGTTTCAATTGCTTGGATCCCATCCCATATTGGAATCAATGGAAATGAGTTGGTGGACACAATGGCCAATGAGGCTCGTTACTGTGGTGTTATCCCTTGTTTATTATCTCTGCCCATATCCGATTTCGTTAATGTTCTTTTAAGGTTAGTGTGGTTGTAAAATGGGATGAAATTTTCTCTGAGTCACTAACCGGCTTATACTACAAATCCATCCAGCTAGTAGTCCCAAAAATATCCTGGTTCCGTAACCTCAAAGTATCTAAATTAAGGGTGTCCCTTATATGTAGATTGAGAATTGGCCATACGGTGTTGGCATCACACCTCACAAGAATTCAAGTTGTGACCTCTGCTTTATGTGAATTTAAAGAGGAAGAGGAGACCGCAGATCACGTTCTATTTAACTGCAGATTGTTACCTAATGACGAATTTTTGATAGACATTTTCTTACTAGGTCTATCTTTTCCACTTAATATTCAACATCTTCTTTCCTTGAACTGTCCTATGGTCAATAGTGTGATAGTCAAACATTTAACGAAATACAAAAAAAATATCTAAGACACGAAGTATTAATTATATTCTTACAAACTTAATAATTTACGCAATTAAAATTATGTGAATTAAAATTTTAAAAATTACTTATTATTATTTTATTGTTCAGCCCTGTTTTACAAGTTGTTAACGTGTGATCCGCTCGTTAAATGTTGTCAAATCTTTCGTTAATTTGCAACAATTTTGCAACCTTGCAATAAAAACATTGGTAAATTAAGGCATGTTTCACTCAAATTTGGGTGTTTTGCGGAGGAAAGCAAAAAAAAAAGATTTCAGCTCTTAAACTTCTCAAAGATCAACAGACGAAACGGACTTCCATATTCCCTTCTCAAAAAATGTTGTCCCTTCCTGTTGCAACAAATGTTTTTCTTCATCCGCCAGGAGTAGTTCAAATTAAATCATAAATGTATGCAGATAAGCATAGGTACGAACTTCTAACTTCATCAAGCATATTGCACCAAATTCTTTATTTTAATGTCTGGCTAATCTCTATAATTTCAGAACATAAAAGTTAATAGTTGGTACAAGGAAGGTAAGATCAATGGGGATTGTAACGAACCGCATTGGTATTAAAAATAATCTCATCCACGCCATTATAACTTGGGAGATAATAACATAATACTTATGGCATCTTATGGAAAAAGTAATGGTTACTTATGACTGATGTAATGTTTAATACACCTTACACGCGGAAACATACGAGTATTGGTTGTCACTGAAAATTAAATTTATTATTACGGGCGGGATCGAAGGATGCTGATCATTGATATATATCACGATGTATTTTTGATGGGCAGACATAAGAGTATAACTGCATATTTGTTCATTTTGTGATAAATTTGCGAAATGTTCCTTGTACATGCCTGCATCAATGGTATTAGCAGTATTTTTCTATGACTACTCAAAACATAAATAAACAACTTTGTGCTTATTAAACTTTGGTTTAAATAAAGTAACAGAACACATTTTTGTCATATTTTAGTGGCACAAATAGAACAAGATGGCAGGGGTGAACCGTGTATAGAAGCGATTATGCGCAGCTTACCATTATATTTGACTAACCATAGTAATGTTTTACTGTCACTTTATTTAAAGAAAAACAAATACATAATTACTATTTATTTTAAATTATTTCCACGGTTTGTATTTTTATCTTAATATAAATATTATTATTAATAAAGTGGTGCGATGAGCCAAGAAACTAGCCAATTATTCCAGCTTATTTTTTCATACAAATAACTATACTATAATTTGAATGCCTTAACCCCAGTGCGGGTTTTTTCTCCTAGATTAAACTTGCTGATTACACAAATTATTTAAAGATTCTTGATTTGGAAAACAGTATTTCAAACATTATTTCTTAAGGGGTATTTTTCTTTGGGGTGGTACTTTTGACATAAGACCATAATTACTTTCAGGCATCATATTGCAGGACATATGGCGCTTGACGCGGCCGTTTTTAGCACTATTAATTTCTAGAACAATTCGGCCAGTTGACATTTCAATTGAATACCTAATATCGACTGAATTCATAGTGCTATTTTTTATGAACTTTTTAATGAGTTATGTATTGCTAATATATTTATATTATATAATATATAATGAAGTTACGTCGTTTGAGTTAATTTCATGGATGAGAGTTACTCACATTATATTATGTACCTTCTATGTAGGTACAAATATATGATTTTTTTTATGGCTTACCTGTAAATAAAATCACCATTTGCCACTGCAAGGTCTCAGTAATATAAGTAGACTCATTTTTATCATTCATTGAGTAGTTCAAATAGTATTAGTTAGTTCTGGAAGTATAAGTAGACTCATTTCCGTCCCATCTTTAATGGTTCAAGTAGTATATCTGGAATATTTCTGTTATTTGTACAAAGTACTTGAATGTTGTTCAACAAATCAAATTATCTCTAAATAATAACCCATTTTGCAAAATATGAGTTCTGTAGCTAAATAATTGGGTTCATAATAACGTTTTTTGCTCTCCCCAAAAGTTACATTTTTCAGCTATACTCTTATGTCCGCCCATCGAAGATATATCATTGTATCGCACATGTATTTCTAAAGTCACACAAACAACAAAAAATTGTTTTAGAGTTATCACTGTAGGAGGTTAGCAAATGTTCTTCATCGACCTCTACTATGATACAACTTAATTTGTCAGCATGCGTCACACTCCGAGATAAACACAAATTGGTACATAATTACAACACCAGCGGTGCTATTCTGAACCGCTCTCGCGGCCGTAGAAAACACTTTTACATACAAAATACGCGAGATAAAAGTGTTTTCTACGGCCACGAGAGCGTTTAGAATACCACCCCAGGGGTGGTATAGTGAATCTTCTCTACCCCCTAGAGAGTTAATACTTTGGTGGTATTTATTTTTTAACGACAGACGATGTATGAATCTGTTTGAAAAACGTAAAAAAAATAATACGGTTTAGTCAATTCGATCAATTTTTTTTGGGTAATGCTTAAGTTTTTAAATGTTTTGGGTAATGCTAAGGTCACGATAATGTTCTTAATAAAAATCATCATGTTTGATTCGACGTGTTCACATTTATTTGACGTTTTATCATCAGTGGGGTAGATATTAATCACTCTGTAAGGGTAGAGACGGTTTAGAATACCACCCCTGGTTTACTAGTATGGAAAGGCTAGCTGTTCCTAGACGCTGTAATATATATGGCTAATGGACACTGAAATACAGTATACCTAATATATGTAACATGTTACCAAACAAGATTAAGAATAATGAGTCAAAAACGAGAGTGAGACGTATGCTTAAATTACGGCTAATGGAAAAAAAGGTTTGTTTAAGTTAATGAATATAATAAATTATAAAATATGGTTTAATGTTCTTCAAATAAAATTATTATTAATGTAGGTTGAGTATGAACCAATCAAAATAATATACAAGAACCTGCTAACGCGTTGTATGCTTACAATTCAGCGGGACTTTCACTTTAAGATTATCGTGTAAATATGTTTTTGAAAAATAAAATTTTAAAAAAGCATTTAAAGCGTAGTTAGTAACGTAGTTTAAAAAAATCAACGGACAAATGGCGCAAGTATAACTTTTGTTTTTTCGAGTCTTCAACTAACTGTGTTTGCAGTGTTCAAAACTGTATCATTTTGAATGGTGTCATTAAAACAATATCTGTAGTCTTTTTCAATATAATTTAAAGTTTTCTTTTTTTATATATATACTTACGCACCCACACACACGCACGCTCTCCCTCATTCATTAACACGCGCACATGCACCCACTCCCTCATTCATTCACACATACACACATTCACATACACAACATGAAAACAAATGTCACACACATACAATTACGTAAACTCTTTTTCTTATGTATAATGTATTATTAGATGTACAGTGGATTTTACTTATTTTTTCATGTAATATCTTTAAAAATCCCAAATAAAATCAAATAAAAAAAATCAAAAATAAAATAAAATAGTAATAGCCCAGATTTTTGTAGACAAGGACTGGGGATTATTTTCTCGCACATGGATGTTAGTATTTTTCCTATGTCCAGTTCCTGGAGTATAGATGCATTCGCACGTCTGGCTGTCCACAGAATCCGCAACATTTGCCGCCAACACCACATTTCGAAATCTATTACAGGCTTTCAAAACGATATGCCAAGTAGACGAATGTGAGCATTTTCGTTACCTCTGTCTGTTCGCGTTCAATCGAGGGAATCAAGCTGTCGGTACGGTGTACGAAGAAGATGCTATAAATTACAGACTATTATTTAATAATCTTTTTAAAATAATGAAGAGGAATAAATTATTGACTAATTTGTTATAAAATATTAAAGGAGAAAACATTATTGTCTAATTTTTTGCATATTTTTTTTGTTGTGTCCTCTTGTTCTTTTCATAGAAACAAACGGACACAACTTATGTTAAGACCAATATTTTTTATTTTTTTTACAAAGAAAATAGAGTGAGGTCTTTGTCAAGTGTGTACATGCAAATCTTATGAAGCGTGACCATTGTTTCATGTTTGGGATTAAAAACGCCAATAACAAACATAATGGCTTAGAGTATCACTCTAAAGATTCGCCACAAAAATATATCGAGTTAAATTTATTGCAACAGAGAGGGAAAACACATTTGAAAAGTGAAAATGAAAGTCTAGGCAATTACAGGGCTTATGACCTGTCATAGGCTGGTTTCAATAGCTACTTTTTTTTTATGCGTTCGTATGATTGACCCAAATATTTATATTTAAGGGGGCATTTTAATAACACTATTGTCTTCAACAACCAAGTTGTAGTAGAGCGGGATTCGAACCTCAGACCTCTGATCATCATCATCATCATGCCCTTTCCACACCTAAAGGTGCATAGGGCACTGCATTAGTACACCAATCGCAGCGTGTCTTGATCATTTTTTGCTACATGAAGGTAAGATGATCAGTCTTATTCTTCAGGTACCAGTCTAAGGACTATGAAATATTCTGGTGTGAAAACGACGTTTTAAATAAATATATCATATCAACCATGTCGAAATTATTGTAATTTCGCAACAAAATGTATGATAATAACACTATCGTCTTCGTTTCACATTATCACAAACACAATTAAAACAATCGAGATTTAGTCCTGTGGCCAGTGTCGTGGACTCGCGGATCAGAGATCTAAGGTTCGAACCGTACTCTACCACAACTTGAATCCCATTTTCTGATAGTGAGTTATTTACAACTCTCTGAAAATGGACCACTAAATTGAAATACTTTGGGTATATCATAATATCGCATGTATTTCTTTTTCTTCTTTTTATTAAAAAAAATGGATTTTTGAAAAATAGATAACCATGTCATTTTTTTCTTAAATGAATAGTCAGTGTCCGGGTGGTTGAAGAATAGAGGTGGCTTACTTGGCGTAGCTGTCAAGACGCTTGACTCACACATGGCATGTTCCGGGTTCGATTCCCAGAGAGAACAAAAAAATCATTTTTTCTCAAGCCTGGGTGTTTTGTGATGTAGTTCACCACTGTAATTGGGCCTTCTGGCCTGTTGAGGTGCAAAAAGAAAAAAATCAAGTTCTGCGTGTGAAATATAACTTTTCATTTTCTACATCCGCCCGGCACCAAATATTTATTTAAGAAACATTTATCATTTGTTATCTTATTACTTACTTATATGTATATTAAAAAAATATAAATATTTGTGTTCTTATGATTACCTATAGTCGGTCTCGTAGTGTAATGGTATGCGCGTTTGCCTACCAAGCAGGAGGTCTCGAGTTCAATTTCCTACATGGTTCATATGAAATATTTATTTAAAAGGGTGTTTTCACACCAGAATATTTCATAGTCCCTTGACTGGTACCTGAAGCGGTACTGATCATCTTATTTTCATGCAACAAAAAAAAATCAAGATACGCTGCGATTGGCGTACCAATGCAGTGCCCTATGCACCATTAGGTGTGGAAAGGTAATAATGATGATTACCCGGGCGAATGAAGAAAACACAAAGTTATATTTCACACACAGAACTGTATTCTTCATCCGCCCGACCACAGGGAGATCATTAGATGAATTCTAATTTAAAAAACTAAAAAATTCCTCTTTTAAAAAAAAAGTATTTCAATCGTCTGTTTTATTGATTGCACCTCTTAAAATTTATTTCCCCAAAACATATTTTTTCCACATAAATGTTTTGCATAAAAAAATCACTGTATTTCCCTAAAACATTCCACTAATCTCCAGATATGTTGCGAAGCCCTTTCCTGTTGTTTTACATCGTCGGATTTGTGGAATAAAATGCCATTCTACAAATTGAATTCCGCAATCCGGATTACGCGCGGTTAATATGCAACACGCATAACATTTTTTTTAAGCCATCCACTACATTAAAGCTCGGAAATTAATTTGTTTGTTTGGTGTACACCATGACACGAAATACATGATACATTAAATACATAATTTTGGTAGATGTAAAAATAATATATTCATATTAAAAAATCCGTTTGTTCTCTTATCAAATTTGTGTCCAGGCGGGTGGCGAATACAGTTCTATATGTTAAATGAACCTAGAATCCTGGACGAGTGTTTTCGACTCAACGGAAAGGAAATCATGTGCAGATAAGCCCGTTTAGTAACTTAGGAGTTGGTGCGTTTGCCTACAATTCTTGAGATCCTGGGTTCGATTCCTAGTGATTTTAAAGGTAGTTTCAACTGCAATATTTCACTGTTCCTGGACCGGCACTTGAAGCGTAAGACTGATCACTTGATGATGTTTTTTTTTTTTTGAAAAGGGTTTTCTATAATCCCCGTATACTAAGAATCATTTACAACTTGTTGGTTCGGACCTGGCTTGAGAATATCTGAATATATGATATGAAGTCTACACGAGGCGAGATATTGTCTCAGGTTGGGAGGGTTCAGAAAAAAATTCTGAAGTATCTCTTTATGAGGTAGTATCAGTGGCGAGCGGTGAGTTGTTAGATTGGTAAGCTACGAAAATTCTGATAAAATGTCTATATATTTTATATTTGATTAATAATCCATAACAAAGCACTAGCGGCAAATAGTTTCAGTAAAATATTTGGTAATATAACATTTGATTATCAAGAAAATGCATTTTAAAAAAAATTGTAAAAAACTGAAACTCGTGGACTCGAACCCGCACCCTTTTCATTAGAACGCCTTGTCATTCGCATGGTTATCTAATGTACTTACCCGAACGCTGAAAAAGTTTTAATTTATAATACGGTATTATTCATCAGTGTACCGATGCATCTTTGTTTACGTCTGACTATTATAACGTATTGAAATAAAACATATTTTCTTAGTGAATAAGATAAAAACTAAATTATTTAAAAGTATTATTTACGTAGTACGATAGTTCACTAAACAAAACATAAATTACGTTTTTATAATCATTGTTTCATTTGTTTTTATATCACATCAATATTTACGAAACGACATAAGTTATACATTTTACAATTCTTTATATATATTTTTTTAATACTTTACACTATAAACATTTTTATAAACGTTTTTAAAAAAAACAAGAAAACTATGTTATCATTTTCAAGCCGTGAAAAATATAATTTAAAAAAATATAAAGGTTCAAAAACTTTAATAAATTTATGTTCGGAGATCAAAGGGTTAAGTAACGTAATCATCACAACTAATCATCACCATATGCAATAATTTATTATTTACAAATTTATATTATTTGAATGTCATTTAATAAAAAGATTCCATTCTTAAATCAAACATCTTTCAAAACCGCGAGAAATGTCATAATTGGATTAAATAAATAAGTATCGCCGTCTCACACGTTTCACGGTGATCAGAGGGAGACGGACACACATTCCGTACAGGCTTCTATCTGGGCTTCCTCCACCGCCGATTGGCGGAGGTGTGCGCGGGGGCGGTTTCCCGGCTGCCGATTGGCCGGTGGGCGTAGTCACCGAAGGCTTTTCGCCTTCGCCAGAGAAATGGATTTTCAAACAGATATTAATTCGTCCGCGTAGAAGACCGACCCATATTTAAACGGATTAAAGAGAAAATTTTATAAATAGATAAATAAATATATGTATATTTAAAATATTATCAATGTATCTACCTACTTAGGAAATTCCATAGTAATTCACGTTACATTTAACTCCATAATAGGAAAATATCACTTTTTTATGTATATTTTTAAAGTAATAAGTGTCAAAAAAGTTTCCTTGCATAAAAAATATTTTAAAATTTTGAATTTCCGCAAAAACTTCATTGTATTGGCCGCACCCCTAAAACGTCTCGATTCACGTTAATTTAGAACTTTGTTCCTAACCGTTTAAACTTTAATAGAACATCGTCACCAATCTTAACGTCAGACTTATAAATGGCAAACGTGTCACGTTTTCATAGTAGTATATATATTTTTTAATTACTTTTTAAAGTTATGTATGAAAACATTTCTCAACAATATCTTTATTGATTTCGAAAATACAGTTGATTATTCTTAATCCATTTCATATACTTTGATCGGTATTCATAATATGTGATATTTCCTTATTGAGTCTTTTTCAATATGTTCTACAAAGTGTAAAAAAATATGTATATTATGTATATCACTGTACATTGAATATCGGCTATGGAAACATTTATAATAAAACAATAATTTAATTAAAGTAAACATTTATGCTTCTTACTTCTTTTTTACATATTAGATTGAAGATGTTATTATTATAAGTTACTGTAATATTAGTATCATTTAGCCTCTTTGAAAATAAACAGAAACAATTAATACTAAACTAGGTACTACCAGAATACACACTACATAAACACCACATCTTATACACATCACTCCATACACCTCACTCCATACACCTCACTCCACGCACTACATTTCATACTCACAACAATAAAAACACAATCACTAGTAAATTCACACATTTTTCTTACATCTTGTTGTACTGTTAGATAGTTGTTTCATATATTGTGTTGTGTACGTAATTGGTGCTGTGTTAGGTTTATTTTTTGTTCGTAATATTGTCTAGATTTATATTAACATAGCACTGTGTGCACAACATTAAATTTAAACAAATAAACAAATAAGCAAATCTACGAACACGCACAGCGCAAAGATCTATATTTCTCTGAAAACCAGACATAAATCGGTTAAATCGTTTAGGAGGAGTACGGTGACATCACACGTACTGAGGAATTATATATATATATATAAAGATTACATCATCTGTCCCAGATTTGCATTCTTGCCTGATTTCATCAGTCGCAACCCTCGATTCATCATATGTACCAACATTGATTTCCGGCATATTCGTCTAATGTCTAATAGATCGCATTTCAACCGCATTTATTCTGCTTTCACCATTCCATTCCCAATTTTTATTTTTAACGAGAACCACTTTTTTAATATTTTGTGTAAAACTTTGGCAACCCTGGTTTTGTCTAAATACCGTAAACTTGATGTAAGTTACAGTACTAGGGAGGCACACGAGAGTGAAATATATGTATTTTCCTAACCTTTAACACGTGTGATGATTAGTTCATACAAAATAATTAAGTGATCACATTGTATTCGTATTTGGTACCTTTATTCTCCAGCGTACGTTTTAGCTTCAGTGCCGAATCAGTATTTTATCATACGTATGTATATATATATATTTTTATAGATATGTAGAATTATGATGGTTGTTAATGTTGGAGCTCCTACCTCAGTCGGAAATAGACAGAAGAAACGGGGTTGGCGTTCAATGTGAATTTATAATAAGTCGGGTTGTGGTCCCGTGGCTAGTGTCTCGGACTCACAGACCAAAGGTCCGTGGTTCGAATCCCACTCTACCCCAACTTGATTCCATTTTCTAATAGTGAGTTATTTACAACTCGTTGAGAATGGCCCTCAAAATAAAATATTTGGGTAAATCATAAGAACGCAAATATTTATTTTTAAACAAATAATAATAATAATAATAATAATTACATAATGAATAAGATATAGCAAATGCTGGGATTTGTTATCAGAACAGCTAAGGTGTCAACAATGTTTGAGTATGTCCAAATGCTTGGAGCCGTTCATATTTAAGTTTATTTCAACAGAAAGGGAAAACCTTTTTGATATGGGAAATATGGAATTCTATGCATTTACAGGGCTTATGACCTATTACTGGCTGGTTTAAGTGGCCACTTTACACACTGTGTAACATTCACCATTCTGCCAAAGTTTATTTACATTTTATTGTTTGGTTTTTTTAAAGAGTTCTTTAGTTGGTGTCATATAAGGGAGGTCATATACTAGCTTCAATATTTTATTTTGGTGTCGTTGTAGTCTGTTGTTGCATATAACATATTTGAGATTTGACATAGGCTTCATGCATATTTATATTTATTTAAGGGATTACGGGTACTATCCGCAGTTGTACCTTCAGACCTTATTCTGGGGATTCTTGGCTACAGTAGTTAGGAGAAAGAAGAAATGCATATTTGCCTATGTAGTTTCTCCGATTAATCCATGGTATAATAAACAACTAAGGTGTAATAGAGAAAAAAATTCTTTATGTTCCTAATGATTACCTTAGACATAAGAGGCTCTAGCTATTTCATCTTCGTGCTTGCAGAACCAGCCAGCCAATGGTAATGCCCATGGAAAGTGCAGCATGCTTCAACTGACAGACTTTAGCATGCCCTGTGGTCCTTTTACAGGCCTTGTTCCTTTGTTCTTCATGTCTCTATGGTGGGAATGAAGTTATTACTTCAGGACGTTGCACTAGATGTGTCATCCGATTTAATTTTTGAGTTAACGCCCTGTATGCAATACTGTGCAGAATATAATGTATTGTATTAAATAGAAAATGCTAAGTTGCTTCTTGGGTTGTTGACACTCTAGATTTCTGGTAAAATCATTCGGCGCGTGTGTATCATTGATCTGTGAACTTTGACCCCGTAGGTGTAGGTACAAAAAACAAAAAAATGTATACAAAACATGACTTCCTTCTATTTTTTCTCTTTCTCACCTGCTGACAAGCCTTTTCGTGTTGTTTCATTATTATTTTTTTAAGTAAGAGTCTTCTTTACAAGGCTTATCTGTTTTTAAGATGAAGAATAAAAAAAGAATTTGATGACTTCCGTGATATAAAGGCTTAGATGCTTTTTATACTTCTTCGTGGGCTACGAAAATTATTTTCAGGCAATGCAAGAAGTATAAAATGAAAAATTGTTTTTAGACGTTGCCTAGTATGAGAAATAATTTAATAATTTGAATCCCTTCACGACAATAAAGGTTTCAGCTCTTTGACTTCACCAAAATCAACAGATGGAAGAATTGAAGAAATGTGCTTGTTTAAACAAAGGAAAAATGGTGAATGTTACAAAGTGCCTAAAGTAGCCACTTAAACCAGCTAATAACAGGCCTTGTAAATGCCTAAACTTTAATTTAATCTTTCCTAAAATTTTAGTCATCTTAGTAACTCCCAAGAGGGTGAAATCCAGCCAAATGAAAATTTCTCGGCAAGACTCAAAATATTTCAAGAGTTTATTATATATACGTATATTCTCAATAACTATACCAGATCTCACGCACTATTTACCCTGAAGGCGTACAAATCTAAGTCATAATTCACCCATTGCTAAGGTAATTCCCTTGCTGAATGAGACTTTTAAACCCATTTTTGTTAGAACTGATCAGCAGTTTAGCAACTATCTGTTCTCTATTAATTAACTGATAATGTGTAATGTTATTCCACCTGATATTCAGCAAACATTACGTAATTGGTTAAATAACCTGTAAAGTATTTCTGATTTGAAATTTGGTAACATAAACCAAAAAATGCTGTTGTGACTTCCATCATTTTGCTTGCTAGATACCTACATAAATTAACATATTACAACAGAGATGAAGAACATTTAAGAGAGGGTAATATAGAAGTCCAGGCATCTAAAGGGCTTATGACCTATCAATGGCTGGTTTAAGTGGCCATTTTACACACTGTGTAACATTCACCATTCTGCCCATATTTGAACATCTATATTCCTTCAATTCTTGCATCTGTTGATGTTTGTGAAGTTATAGAGCTGAAACCTTTATTTATGCGGGTGAGATTCGTCTAATTTAATTATTTCACCTACATACTAGGCAACGCCTGAAAATGTTATTTTATAATTTTTTATACTTACTCATGGACCAGGTGGATTTATCAACAATATTTTGAGTTTGTCCAAATTTTTGTAGACAAGGACTGGATTCAACTCTCTGGGGAGCTGTTTATTTTAACATATTACAACAGAGATGCGCTGGATCTGGATTAGCTGTTACTGGGAGGTAAGGGGATTAGTATGACGCTTCAGGTTCCAGGCCAGTGGAAATAATTAACATTTCAGTGAAAACTACTATAGAAGAAAGTATTTCACGTTGGCACTCCCAGGAATCGAACCCAGGATCTCAAGCATGGTAGGCGAATGCGCCAACCAATACGCAACGAGGCGGATTTTTCTCCACTCGATTTTTTTATTCAGGATTTTTACCTGGCAGCAGCTATTGACTCAAAAACATCCGTCCAAAGTTCTGGTTTTATTTAACACTCAGAAGTCTATTCTTCGTATTTCTAACGTTATGGCCATATTTCTCCTCATTTGACCCTGTATTCCAGGTATATTATTTTGCTTCCTTCATGGTCTACACTCACGCAGAGCTTATCAGATCACCATTTACCACTCACTACTTTCAACTCATACGACTGACTACTCACGATAGGTACATATTTGATAAATGTTTCTACACAAATATAACGAATGCACTTACGTATGATTTCATTAGAACACACATCATAAAACTCAGTAAATGCTAAACTGTGCTGCGCATGTTTTTCTGTTAACTTACAGACGCTCTATTTAAACTACAATAATTTGAGTAGATATGTCCAATTATTTGGAGATAAATGCTAAGATTAACCTCCAGGAAATAAATTTAAAAAAACGTTAAATATTCAACAACAAAAAAAACTTCTTTGAGAAAGATATATAACTATATAGACACACGATTCCTCCTCCTCTCAAATAAGTTCTGCATCTCTGTGGAAATATTAATATGATCATGATCGATCAAACAATGACGCACGCGATTATCACTTAATTTCACTTTGCATGAGAGCGGTTCATTTATTTTTTTACGTTTTATGACACAATTTAAAGCAAAAAAGTATGTCATTTGATCCGTAAATTAGTTATATATTTATTTTTTCAAACCCTGAATACAAAGCCTATATGTAACGTTTTTAAGATTAAATATAAAACCGAGACGGTATACCAAGCTTTTTTAAAATGCAAAGTCAGGTAATGATTTTTACTCACATGATACACCTTTTACCCTTCAATTTTTACAATAAATATGGCACATTTTAACTCTATTACAAAATATAAAAAAAGGTTAATATTGACATTTATCAGATACAAAAAATAATTATAAAAAAAACATTATTATTTATTCATTTATTTATACTTTGACATTGTTTGTATTCTTTTTTTATACAGAATAATGTTCCCTCACTGGGGTGTCCCGTGCCGAGGGAAACATTTTACAAAATGTAAAACATGCCTAAAGCTAGGGTTTCCTAGGACAGCGGTGCCCGTATCTTAACGTCCGTAGTGAACGGTGATGCGGTGGACAGCCGTCGTAGTGGTGACTAGTGAGTGGTTTTATTTTTTAACGGTGTTATTAACACCATTTTTTAGGAAACCACTCTCTAGTCACCGTTACGACGGCTGTCAACCGCATTAATGTTCACTACGGCCGTTAAAATACGGGCACCGCTGTCCTAGGAAACCCGAGCTTAAGATTAGCTATTTAACAAAAGAAACATAATATTAACAATAAAAAAACGTAATTAATTCAATTAACCTAACATTAACACAATAAAAAACTAAAATAATCATAAAAAACATAACCAATTTATATAGACCAATAGAACAAATTTCATAAACAAACACATGTTACCTATTTGGCTTGATCCACTCATGGATCCGGGCGCAACCCGCCTCCACTATCCATTTCTTAATAGCAATTTTATATTGTGAGAACTTACTAATTGTCCTTATGGAAAATGGGAGTAGATTATACACTTTACGAGTAGTAAATCCTCTTTAACCGAAGGTTGCATTTTTTTTTTTGCAGCATCAGAGTGAAGTATCTAGTAACTCTTGTATTTGTAACGGAAGGTAGAGAATAATGTTTACGTGCGTATAGTAACAAAGCTTTTACATAAAATTGTTTTATAGATTTTACATTAAGATTTTCAAATATAACGAGGGAGCTAGTTCTGATTGGGAGATAATTTTTATTAAAGCTTTTTGTGCAATTATTATTTGCTTGATCAGTGTGTCATTTGCACATCCCCATCCAATAATCTCATATTCCAAAACTGATTGAGTTATTGCGTCATATATTTTTATAAGTTCTTTAAAGCTTATTATATTTCTTATAGTTTTGAAAAAGTAAATTTTCAATTTATCTTTAATATGATCAATTTGATTAGTCCATTTTAAATTGCCATCTACAAAAATTCCTAAATATTTAATTGAATCTACTCTGTCCAACAATTTACGAATACATTCAATATTCCGTATTTGGTTATTATAATTACAGCTGTGAATAGTTAAGAAAAGATTTGGATTATGTATTGTATTCGAAATCAAATGTCTTATATTTATATTTGTGTATGAGAATAAATTTTAGTTTTTTTTATTACTTCTTATAATTTTTTATTTTTACTTTAAAAAAAAATAAAGATTAATCTTATCTTTAACTCGATCTTTATTATTACTCAAGTTGATTTAATTAAGCTGCATACTTATTTTATATTGTTAATGAAAGATGGTAGAGTTCCATAATTGAGGATATTATATTAAGAATGATACCAATGCTTACTTACAATTACAAATTGTATGTATTTTATGTATCCTTGTTGAACTTTAAAATAAAAACATCAAGAACAAACATTTTTACCGAAATTATATATTTTTAAATGCTAAGGTGCCCATGCAAGCTGACAGTGCAATACAGTTTGAAGTAAACTGCATATTTTTTTTTTATAATTTAAGGCGACATAATCTAACGAACTATTTTTTTTTGTTTTTAATTTTTATATATTTTTTGAAATCACATAGGTAAAATATAAACCAATATTCTACTTTTGCACCAAATATTGGATATGGTAGAGTATTTGTACGGGACTGGCAAAAATTAGTCAAAAATTGTTCCTTAAAAAAAATATGTATTAATATTTTCGCATTACAGTTGTTTTTTTAGTGGGCAGATAGAGCCAGAACATATAAATTTATTGATAAAAATACTTTCATCATACACATTATATGATGAGGAAAGGAATACATGTGGGATTGAGTAAGGAGTTTTGAAGGAGACAGGAAGAGCGTACAAAGAGGCCCGACCGTATGTAAAATGGGATATAGAGGCAGGGAGATGAATAAATCCTTACAAAGAAATGAAACGGAAGAATCTTAAGGAATGATTCCCATCCTTACAAAATTATAATGGATAAAAAGGGTGACAAGAGAGAACAGATTAAAAAAAACACTAAATTTCATTATTGTTGCCATTTTAAAATAATAATTTTTATAGGTACCATGTTATGCATATATTTTTTATTCCTGCACCTAAGCATGATCAATTATCATTGCGAGCCTATGCTTTGCGTTTCCATATTTTATGCCGATGTATTAGTCTGCCAATATCCAATATACACATATTTTCACATTTGATTAATGGTTCACATACTCCTGGGAAATCATGAAAATAGACTGAGATCTATGTAATTATTACTTTGCCTTTCAATATTTTTCTCAGGTTGCAAGTTGAAAACGTGACCATTTAAGGCTTATTCGCGAACATTGTGCAATTGCAATATTTACTCGAGGAAATTTGCATAACATATATATTTATTATACGGCACACGTGCCGTATACAATAAAATATATAACAGTAAGAACAGTTTGTACAAATATTTTTTGAAAAATAAAAAGAGACAAAATAATATAATATTATATTTACATTTATAAAAATACGTTATGAACAGACTTTCAAAATAATGAATAAATCAATGTACAAATTACGAATTGAATTTGGTATATCTGCTAATAGAGAAACCTCGAGTATTTTTTTTGGCATTTTTAAAGTAATTATGGTCTATGAAATACAGTCCAGTAAAAAAACACATTTTTGTAATTTATTAGCAGTTTTTTTTTTTTTTTAAATGGTAATTTTGAATTCCCGCAAAAACTGTCATTTCATTGGCCACACCCCTAGTACGTCACGATTCATGTTCATTTTTAACTTTGTTCCAAACCACTCAAATTTTAATGGAACATCGTCACGTATCTTGACGTCATAACTATCAATGCCAAACATGTCGCGTTTTTCTAGTGACATATTTTTTTGAATATTTTATCTTTTAAAGTTAAAAATGAAAACATTTTCATAATATCCATATTGATTTTGAAAATACAATAAATTATTCTTAATGCATTTCATGTATTTTTATCGGCATTCGTAGTAAGTAATTTTTTCCTATTGCGACAAATTAAGCATAATAGTAAATGTTGAACAATGACAAGACAAAAGCCATGTAAATGCATTTTAAAATGATTTTTATTACTCATCATTGCCAAAAAAAAAAAAAAAAAAAATTATTTGCTCGCGTATTTTAATGTGAAATTTTGTAGCTTAAAAAAATTTTTGTTTGTGAATTCAAATTGGTCAGCTATATTTTGAAAACTCCACTTCCTTTCCTGCAATTTATTTCCTCATCCTCGTGTTCAACTATTTTATTTATAATATTGATGTTTTTGTAAACATTTATTGTTAAATCTCCACAGTTAAAATATTTAAAAAAACATTAGTTAAGTTTTACTATTTTGTATTATTTGACCATCGAGCACTTTCACCTAAGTAGGCATCTTCAGGACTTGTAAATCGTTTACGACATTTTTAATGCGGATTCATTTTTTCCATGTTTTTTTTTCCAATCAACAGATAAGAACATCGGGTGAGTATTTTCATTTTAGGGACGTTCATTTTTATGCTAAGAAAATCTGTTATTTTACTAAAATTGGGGTACTACAGCTCTCATTGGTGCTAACGTTTACGAAACGCTAACAAACTTTTCATCTCGCTGGCTTTATAAATATTTTAGAGTAGGTTTTGATAAAAGTATTTTAATGTTTATTTGAAGTCATTTATTTATTTATTTACTTAAAGCCAGTTTATTACATCTTATTTGAGACATGAACGGACTCCAACGGACTAAAAGTTCTGTTGTTCATAAGAATGTAAAATTTATTGCATACATACTTATTGCCAGAGAATCTACATATATAACTCTAGAGCATTTCAACATTAATATGGAGGATCCTCTGGTTGACAGAATGCTTAAGTATCTTGGACAGACCTGATAACAAACTGAGAAGTCTTAAGTCAAGCTAGAACAAACAGAGAATTTTTAACCACTATAAAAGTTCGTCATATTTCGTATCTGGGGCATATAATGCGTGGAGGAAAGTACCACTCGATTAATTTAATTTTGAAAGGCAGGATTGAGGGTTAAAAAGGGGCTAGAAGAAGACAGATGTCCTGGTTGCGCAATATACGAGACTGAACCGGCTTCAGGACTGTGGAGCAGATTTTTTGGGCAGCACAGGACAGAAAGACTTTTGCCAGAGTGATTGCCAACGTTGGGGATACCTGACAGGGCAATAAGAGAAGAAGAAGATTTGAATATCTTGCGCTTTTAAATAATACGCTATTTCACCTGTTTGAAGTATGTATTAATTAATTGCCACATGTTTTTTTAAATATTTTTTTAAATATTTTTTTAAATTAACTTTTTGTATATAATGTTTTTTGTACATTGGCGGGCTTATTGCCAAATTACAATTTCTTCCAACCAACCAATAAAATAATAGTTTGATTTTTATAATTCAAGTTACAGAACATATTCAATAGAAAATAAAGATTAAAAAGCTAAAGATACGAGTATTTAAAAATATAAATAAACGTATTTGTTTATAAACCACCTTAAATCAGAAGTATTACTCAATGGGAAAAGGGAAAAAAGAGGAAAGAGGAAAGGAGGAGAGATTAAGAAAAAGAAAGGAGATGTTTTTTCAGACGTGATTTAAAAAAAGATAATGTAGTAACATCTTTGATGGTGGATGGGAGATGATTCCACAGTCGAGCCGCATGGACACTATATGAGTTAGAGAAGAAAAAGTAATTGTAGATGGGTATTAAAAGAGTGCCTTGAAAATTAGAACGAAGAGGTAAACTATGAATTGAAAAGCGTTGAAATTTTTCACGCGTTAGGACTATGAAGTACATTAAACAGAAGTGAGAGGGAGTGATTATTGTAAAATAATATATAATCCATCGAATAAGTATTGTTATATCTGAACATTTTAAGCTCTTACTGTGTAAATAGAAATAATTTCTCATTAATTATATTTATCCCTAGAATAGTATACATATGCCTTATAAATTTCCATTCTATATTTTTGTTGTATAATATGCATTATCAAATGCTTATCATTAATGCGATTTGTCTTTTTTTTACAATTTGGGTTATTTTAATTTTAAGGTCTATCATCTTCTATGTATTTTAAAGTTGTTTACGGTTTATCTGATTTTTCTGCCTTGTTTTCCGTAATATTGTTTTGCTCTTATTTAATATTTGTTAATATTGTATGTTTCTGGCTAATATTATAAGAATGGTAAAAGCCATAATAAATTAAGTTAAAAGATAAAATATAAAATTTAACATTTGATAACGCGATCTAGAATAATATCAATTTTAGTAATTAGGGAGACATATTGTCGAAACGACCGCCATTATTATTTCTACCGCTTTCCAAATTATCCCAATCTACATAACTGCTTTACATTTCCACATGCAACATGAATTTTCAGTTTTATTCATACACATGAACGAGTATGAACGCCAGATACTTTTTTACATTTATGATATCTTAGTATCAAAATATAGCTTACAATATTCAAATAATATTACATGTTAAAATATATTACGCTTTCTCCAACGGCTCCACTCACGTGGTATTATAAAGAAAATATTTAGGTTATTTATTAGTTGTGTATCAATAAGAGTTTTCCTTTATAAATTTGAATTTTTGATGGAATAATGAATTTGATCAGGATTGAAAGTAGTTTGGTATTCTAACAATAGCTATGAAAGAAATACGGTGATCCGTTTATCTATGGTGGCGTAGCATCGTTATTGTATTCACAAATTCAAAATACTACTTTATAACGAAAACGAAAAGCAAACCGAACTAAAAATAGGTTTTTTTTTCCTTTATTAAGGCCTTCTACCAAATCTTGATAACATCGGCCAAAAACAAGTTACATTTATAAACATAAACAGAAAGGAATAACAATATAGATACAAACAATAGACAACAAAAATATAAGTCTAAGAAGAGCATCAAAATATCAATTGTAATAATAAACACATATCCAATCAACAAAAATTTCAACATAAATTGAAATAGACACTAACAAAAAAAACCCACCAAAACCTGATAGTGCCTATTTAACAGAAATTAGAAACTTACAGTAAAATTAGAAGGAAGATAGAACTTAATAACTAGAAAAATTACAACAAAATATTAACAAACATAATCTTATATTAATGATAAATTATAACTATTAAAATTAAAAATTAAACGCCAGGAAGTAATTATAACGTTAAAATATTTTACATAAACCTAAAATGTAAGATAAATTTATTGTAAAAAAATAAAGTATTAATTCAAACATAATATTTCAATGACATAATGATTACAAATCATAATAGGGAACAGATGAAACTGAAAAAAGTATAAACAGAATTGATCAATAAACAATTTGTACAAGAAAAAAAATAGGTAATTATAAAAATTTGAGACTTAAAAGAAAAAAGACTTAATTTCAAATTGATTATTTTTGACATCCAAACTTACCGCCTAATCATATTCATTAAGTTGCTCATTGTTACATTATTTCAGTATTTTTTTAATTTTCTGGTTGAAAAGGAAGCAGCCTTCTTAAGTTCCTATCTCTCCGGCTATCCCTGTTCAAATAATAAATCGATCGGGCGCTCCGTTGAGACGTTAAAGACACACAGACAAACAAAATAAAAAACACACATTCCCATTTACAATATTAGTAAGTAAGTAAGCATAGTCCCTGGACTGGTACCTGAAGCTTAAGACTAATCATCTTACCTCCATGTAACAAAAATTATCAAGATGCACTGCGATTGGTGTACCAATCCAGTGCCCTATGCGCCATTAGGTGTGGAAAGGGAATGATGATGATGATGAAGTAAGAATTAGTAAGAATAGATTATTTATACTTAAAGCATTGACTTTAAAGTCTATCTTTTTTTTTAAATGATTTTGTTTTGAATAGAAAATAAATATAGGCGTTTTTATGATTTACCAAAATATTTAAATTTTGTGGCCATTTTCAACGAGTTGTAAATAACTCACTTTTTTAAAACGAAAAAAATTACATTTTTTTACTAACAAATTACAATAGTAATGGAGAATACCAATCTTTTGTCTACAAACATTTGGACAAACTCAAATATTGCAACAAATTTTTATGTTGGAATTTTCTTTCGGTACAAATTTGTAAGCCTCGTGGTGTAGTGATCAGAGCGTTTGCCTACCATGGAAGAGGTCTCGGGCTCGATTCCTGACATGGTTGACAGGAAACATTAATTTCAAAACGTAATTTTACATTTGAATATTTTTTTAGTCCCTGGACTAAGACTGATCATCTTACCTTCGTGTAACAAAAATGATCAAGATACACTGCGATTCGTGTACCAATACAATGTCCCATGCACCATTAGATGCGAAAGGGAATAATGATGATGATGATGATCAATTTTTTTAAGATAACATGTATGATCGTTTTCATGGGTTAAACAACATCATTCAAAAATAAAAAATCTACAAAATTTAAGTTCATGGAACAAAGGGTTAACTCCACCAACTTATGTCAAAAACGAACTTATTATACCTTTTGAGAACAATATACCTTTTCTTAAAGCGAATTCCGGAGTATCGGGGTGGAAAATTGCAAAATCTTGTTTCTCGATAAATTTAAATGACCCCCAAGGGAACCGCATACAATACGCCCGATACTCATTTGTATCGTAAACACCCTCTCTTGGCAGCACTTTCCTACGACAAGTAATAATACTACAATCTATTGTAACGTGTTGCGAGAAAAACGGGTCGTTGTAACAAATGTACTAAGGATGAGAAAAACATGTACGTTTAAAATACACCTGCAAGATTTTTTTTCAGTTCAACGGAGCTTCTTTTTGCACGAAGGATACGCTCCACGCGGTACCGCCTAAAAAAAATATGTCAAAAAAAATGTTGGATAAGTTTCACTGTATAAAAATCAATTCAGGTTATCAAAATAAAAAAAATCCACTATCAAATTGATATATTTATTTTTTTAACACTTTTTGTACATATACAATTTACATCCATACCAGTAAAAGGGCGCAATTTCTTCCTGCCTACCCAAACTGTTCAGGTTTCGAAAATTACAGGTACATGATCATATTCTAGGTAATTATACAGAATCTTATAATTTTGTACAAAATATTAAACAAATATTAACTAAAAGTCAACACTATACTATAAAGAGTGGAGAGGTGATGGGAAAGAATAAAGAATGAGAAGGTAATAACTCAAACATTTAGATCTGGATTTAAATGTAAATAAATGTAAATTAAGAAGGACATTTCCAGCCCTATTGGGTAGATTATTATATAATCAAGCAGCAACTACTGTGAAATAGGAGACAAAAAAATTAGAGCGATAAATGGGTATTAAAAGGGTTCTCTCGTTGTTTAGTAAATAACAGAATCTATCTATATTATTCCTGTACGATTACCTTTCTTTCCCATCTTTCTCTTGACCCATTCTTATGGTTCCTACCTTCCATCAATATAGAATATATTCAAAATTAGAGATTTGGATTTAAAACAAAACAAAACAATATTTTGACATTACATTAGATTGCATAAAATTCTTGGATTCGTCGCGCTTCGTTTTACAGTTATCATAAATAGGTACATAATTCATAGTGCATTTCATCATCCAGTGCCCAAAATTGGAGAACATTTATGTCGTATCAAAGGTAGGTGGTGTATTCCATGTTCCTATCCTTTCTTCAAATATTTAACATTCGTTACTAGTTGAAACTCAAAGTTTATTAATTGAGTTTACTAATTTACTATTATCTTTACTGATTGAATCCTTAATCAGAATTAACGAATTCCAAAGTAAGCATGCTATTGTACTCACAATTAAATGTTGCATAACCCAGCAAGAAAATTAATTCACTAACTGTCACTAATTCCGATATTAAGAATCTATAAAATTTTACATATTTCCTCAAAATGCCCTAAAAAATCCTTATTTTATTAAAAATGTTGATGGCAAATTACCAAAGTGTATTTAAATGATCTGATTGCATGACTCGCGTCTAAAATCACGTCAAAGTCGAACAAAATACAAATAACAGTTATTCTGTAAACAATGTTTTTTTGACTTATATATCACTTAAGAAAATCACTCGTCATTTCTTTTACGTATTGTTCAATTAATTTTTAATATTTTGTAATTTGTTTTTTGTATCATGAAACCGTGTAAAAAACAGTATTAGGTAATAAAATTTTCTTTGTGTTTTATTCATCATCATTTCCCTTTTTTAACCATGTAGTGCATAGGGCACTGTACTGGTAAACCAAAAGCAGAGTATTTCAATCATCTTTAACATATAATTAAAGTCATCAGTTTCTCGCTTCAGGTGCCAGTACAGGAACAATGAAATTTTGTGGTCCCTTGGCTAGTGTCGCAGACTCACGGATAAAAAGTCCGAGGTTCGCAGCCCCTCTACCACAACCTTATTCCCATTTTTTTATAGTGAGTTATTTACAACTCGTTGGAAATGGCCACCAAAATGTAAAAATTCGGATAAATCATAAGTTTCTATTTTATTTAAATGCAGTTAAAACAATCTTTAGAAATCAATACTTCAAGTTCATCCTGCCAGGAAACAAACCCAGGACTTTAAGAATATAAGGCAAAAATGCCAACCACTACACTTTCGGACTATTTCCTATTGATTTTTTAAATAAATATTTACCTAAAAGTGGTATATTTTGGTTTTGTTTTACAAACAAATTATATTTCTTAATCGGCCCGAACACGGATATCAAGTTTACTAATAATATTTAAATTGACAAAAATCAACTGTTAGTTGGAACTAAGTTAAAATTAATGAAAACGAAATTAATAAAGTGACATTTAAAATTCAAATAAAACAACTTTGGCTTTAAAAATATTGTGTTTTTTTTTTCTACCAGCCAGTTTCGAAGCTACACAAGCTTCTCTTTTTCAAGGAATGGTTTACTAAAGATTTAAAATTTGGTAGACACTGTAAAAAAATTAAGACGAGATTCACGATTAAATTATACCTTGATAAAGAAATTAAGTTAAAGTCATTAAAAAATATAAAAAATATGTCATTAAAAACAAAGTAATTTTATTTGAATTTTAATTATACTTACTAATTATAAAACATTTAAATTTGTAAGTGAAAATTCTTGATGGAAGTTCATTGTAATTTATTATATAAATAAAAGACGAGTGATACTTTAATCCACAAATTTGAAATATCCAGTGACAGGTTTCATTGCTTTCGCGACATCTTCGAGACTGGTATCTTTATTAAAGAGTTCAATGTATTTATACAAAACAGAGGTAAGGATAGATAGTTCAAAGTTATATGAAAGTAAATTAAATAAAGTTATTTTTATCTTAAAGATCATTTTCAAATTTTTTTTTTCGGGTTAACTAATGAGTTGATATAATGCTATTTTAATGAGTTTAAGTATTTTATTTTATTTTTAGTGTCGCATTCTTCGTGAGTGTGGTTTTGTACATAATGATTTCCGAAAATCAAAGGGTAAAAAGTCATTAGTAAAATTATATTACAATGGGTAAAGTAATGGAGAATGCAACAGAAGATACCAGTCTCGAAGATGTCGCGAAAGCGATGAAACCGGTCACTGGATATTCCAAATTTGTGGATGAAAGTATCACTCGTCTTTTATTTATATAATAAATTATTAATTATAGTTGTACTTATATTTTAATTTTAATTATTTTATACCAAAAAGTTAGTGCTTCAAACATAAATTAAAAAATTATATTTATTTAACTGCCCTAGTCACCACCGAGTTACTAATAAATTCGCCTTCATATTATTTGGTAGTATTAAAACCGTAAGCTTAATAACTTAAACTTTTTTTTAAATGTGTTTTTTTAGCAGGCAAAAATGAAAACTTGAAGCTAAATTCCTTCACTCACCAAACGCACCCCGCGCGCTATAATACCCTCCTCTGCCATCCCGCCCTGGCACCCTCACTGTATGTACATCGCTCTTCCTGGATCCGCACTAGCTCGGAATACTAAGCAGGGGACCAAGTATGCTGTACAGCGTCATATTTCGGCTGAATTCTGAAAAATCGATGCCGCTGAAAAGTACCCTCGCCCTGAAAGGAAAATTCGCGAATGAATCTGAAAATATTAACGAAAATTTTCACGTAATATTCTCAATGAAATTAAATTGAACTTTAAATATATAATTAAAAATGATATGTTCACTTAAGTGCAGAATATATTCTTCAAAAATACATGCTTGTATACAGTACGCATATTGTAAGAATATAGCCTATTGCTTTTCTCCCCCTAAATACAAGCATCTTGCTCCATTAGAGGGGTAGAAAGTTAAGTGTATCATGTGAAATATATTATATGGTATGTGTTTTTTTAAATTAGAGCTATTTCAAATTTAATATGTAGGATTTGGAATCCATGTGGATGTCCGGCGCGTGTCCACACGTGTTCTTTGGCTGCGCGTTTATCTCACGTCGGGTATCACCGATGTAGCAGGGGCGAACCGTGTATAGAAGCGATTATGCGCAGCTTACCATTATATTTGATTAACTATAATAATGTTTTATTTTAACTTTATTTACAGAAAAAACAAATAAATAATTACCATTTATTTTTAATCATTTCTACCGTTTGTATTTTTATCCTAATATAAATATAAATACTAATAAAGTGCGCCTAACGCCTACGGTGAGCCAAGAAACTAGCCGATTATTCCAACTTATTTTTTCATACAAATAAGTATACTATATTTTGAATGTCTTAACCCCAGTGCGGGTTTTTTCTCTTAGATTTAACTTGCAGATTACACAAATAATTTTAAGATTCTGGATTTGAAAAACAGTATTTCAAACATTGTTTCTTAAGAACTATTTTTCTTTGAGATGGTACTTTTGACATAATACCATAATTACTTCCATGCGTCATATTGCAGGACATATAGCGCTCCACGCGGCCGTTTTTAGCACTATTAATTACTAGAACGATTCGGCAAGTTGTCATTTTAATTGAATACCTAATATCGACTGAATTCATTGTGGTGTTTTTTATTTATTTTTTATAATGGATAATATATCTATATAATATAATATACTACGAAGTTACATCGTTTGAGTTGATTTTATGGATGAAAGTTGTTGTATCACACAAAAGATCCAAGGAAAGCAAAGAAAAATATCTGAGAAAATATAATCTATATAATATCTTAAGAAAAAAACATTGATAACGCATCCGCTTGATAAGGTCCTGTTGTCGCAAGCCTGTCTCCAGTCTGGAATGGCTTTGCAAATTCGCCGCACAAACTTAACATCGTAAGACTTGAGGTGAAAGTTTGGAGAGGAAAATTTCCGCTAAGAAGTTTATACTTTTCTTTCATACTAAATCTTTGGTTAATTTCAAATATTTTCATTCCTACTGGGTATATTAGGAAAAGTAGCGCGCGTTTTGTGTTTGCGCATATTACGTAAGCTATTATTTCTTGACGATTTCGAGACGAATGTAATTATCTATATAACTTTTTGAACATAATGTTATTTGGCGGGCTTATTGCCAAATGGCAATTTCTTCCAACCAACCAATGAAATTATAGTTTTATTTTTATAATTCAAGTTACTTATTTTATTTTATTTTATTTTATTGGAAAGCCAACAGACATTTATAAATTTATAAAATACAATTATACTATAAATATATATCATAAAGTCCAACTAGAGGCTTCTACATAATACTGTTATCGTAAATGTTGTCACATAAAAATTATACATTGCATAAAATAACTAATCACACAAAACTTATAATATTAAGAAATGTAAATGTAATACATATTTTTGAAAATCTATCTGCTTTTAAATATAGGTCACACAGCTGCACATTATAATATATAATACAACTGTAGTTGCCATACAGTGTACATTTATTATGTGCCTACATACAGAACTGCACATAACCTGCATAATACAGGCTGCGGATTAAAGGCGCAACATCATAACTTGAATTAATTTTGGAAATGTCATTTTTAAAGGAAGTTAAAGATATGTTATTAATATCAATACAATTTAATTTCTGATTATACAAATTGCTAGTTTTATTTACAAATGAATTTTGAAAAGATTTAGTGGAACATTTAGAAATTTTAAAAAGAGATTGGCTTCTGGTCTGCGTTACTGGAACTCTAAAATTAATAAGTGATAGAATCTTAGAGCAATCTATCATGTTATTCAAAGTTTTATACATAAAAATGGCGTTAGCCATATTCCTGCGAGTTTGGAGTTTAGGTAAGTTTGTAGATTCATCTGGACCTGTATTCTGAGTCAACGGTCTAAAATTGCAATACGATATACATTTTGATTGTATAAATTCAATTCATTTAATGTATTTTTTGTATTGAGTTACATAACATATTCGATAGAAAATAAAGATTAAACAGCTAAAGATATATAAAAATAGAAATAAACGTATTTGTTTATAAATTACTTTAAATTAATACTATTCCTCAACGAAAAAGGAAAAAAGAGGAAAGAGGAAAGGGGGAGAGCTTAAAGAAGAGAAAGGAAATGTTTCTTCAGACATGACTTAAACAGAGATAATGTAGTAACATCTTTGATGGTGGATGGGAGATAATTCCACAGTTGAGCCGCATGGACACTATATGAGTTAGAGAAGAAAGAGAAATTGTGGATGGGTATTAATAGATTGCCTTGAGAATTAGAACGAAGAGGTAAACCATATGTAAACCGTATATACCGTGCTCGTTTCAGTTTACGAGACATCAGTCAAACACCAAGCGCAAAGTCTATTCGGAAATGAATCAAAATGTTTGAGACAACCGGTTCAACAGTAAAAATAATTAATGAAGGCCGCCCGAAGTCAGTGAGGATACCAGAAGTTATTCAGCGTGTCAGCGAATCAGTTAGGGAAAATCCACAACAATCGATTCACAGGAGAAGACAAGCCATAAACAACGAGATGACCACTTTACGAAGCATTTTTCGCCACAATTTACACCTAAAAGCCTATAAAATTCAGCTGACGCAAGAGTTGAAGCCGAATGGTTCCGATCGTTGACCGTTTGAAGGAGATGCTCCCGGGAAACTCATTTTACGAGAAGGAGACATTGAGTGGCCCCCACGGAGCCCGGATCTCAGCCCGTGTGATTATTTTTTGTAGGGATACTTATATTAAGTGTCTATAAAGACAATCTAACAACAATAAATCAGTTAAAACATAACATCGTAAGGGAAATTAACGCCTTCCCACGGGCAATTTGTCAAGGTGTTTTTGAGAATTTGCTAATCCGCCTTAAACAATGTCAACAAGCTGGTGGATCTTACTATGACAATATAATATTTTAAACTTAGGTTTCATTAAAATTTCCAATTATTGATGTTTCTGAAAATATAAATAAAACATTTCAAAGTTCAACAATTATATATTTTTTGTTAATTAAAACTAGGTATACAGTTAAGGCCCATCCTGTATATACCTAGTAAATATAATAACTTGTTTCACGTTTCCTAACACGGTTATTTACGACTTAAACAAAATATTTTGGAACCTCATTGCTTCGAGCAATCTATTTTTCCATTTGTTCATTCCCACTAATCACTTTGCTGTATTTGGGAATTCGGAACTAAGCGAAAAATTGTGAGATGTATGCGATTCAAAATAGAGCTATTAGAAAAATGTTTTATTTAGCGTATGATTGTCATGTGAGGGACATATATTTTTAAACAATAATCATGTCTTGAAGCTTTCTTTTCTATCTCAAAACCACTAACCCTATCTTTAATATAATTTCAGACTTAATACACAGCCACATCAAGCTCGTTTTAATAGGCATCCACAGGTAGACCATTCATATTGATGTCAACGAAGTTTGGTACTAGATCCTTGTAACACGTAGGTTTCAAAGAACTGCCACAAGGATTTCAAGTACCAATTTCGAAATATTGAAACAGGACGTGCGGAAAAAAAAGTATTTTTTTAGAGGTAGTTTGAATAAATTACGGAGGTAAGGTTGATCTAGAGTGTTTATTATGTATATGATATTTTTGACACTTGCTTATATCAAAGTTTTATTTTTTTTCTAATTTATAATACTATATATCATGGTTTTAATAAATGTAAATGGTTGCGAATTATGTAGGTTTGCATTGTTCAAATTATTGTCACAACTTCAACATCCTTTGTCCCACAACATCTCTTCACTCCCAACCAGTATTCTTTGATTATTCGCCACAATAAGACCTCGTGCAGTGAATCACGCGTTTATTTTGTTGAACGTGTGCCGCATCATGGACATTGTTTCCACCAACCACCAGTGTTCAGCTCTCGATCGGGGGCTTGTCCAGATCGGGGGCCTGTCCTAGTGTTGGTGCTGCTCGCAATTGACCAGTCGAATCCCCGCAATTCCATAAAAAACGAACCAGGTTAGTGGCATCCATTCCTAATCCATCTCATTCGTTGGGGTTGTGACTGATTGATACTACATATTTCATTAAAATTAAAATACAGTCCACTCCTCTAAATTTCCACTAGCCCTAGTATATGTGTTAATGCGTCTGTATATGAATGTTATTGGTGTTTGTGAGATATGAGTTTTTAAGATATTTATTTATTTATATAAATGAATTTTTCCCAAAACTCCTTTTGTTTGTGTTTAATATGTTTTTTCTGTATAAATATATAATAATAATAATAATACGGCAAATACGTATTTTTTAAAAATAATTTTAAAATGTGTTTTCACAAGTTGAAATCAAGAGGTTGGTGATAATACGCCACTGGCTAATAAAGTCGTCTATAAGGACAAAAATCATTATATGATAACCAACTACGAGGTTGACTACAATTTACAGCAATACAACGGGCCGTATGTAGGCGCTCCGGTCAAGAATTGCAAGCGCAAACCGAAACCGTTTGTTACACGTTTGTTGCCCAACTAAAAATTAAACTGAAAATTTGGAACGCTTTTGTTCTATAAAATAAAGCTTAGGGTTTCTCTTTAAACGAGAGCGAGGCTGCCCATGTGATGATGAAACCCCTCAAGATGTTCCCCCATGTTGATGCATTGCCTCCTTTTCAGCGTCGAAAGACATAACCTGGGGGCGCGTGTTAGTGAGGATCTAAAGCACATCCATTCCGTAATAAGTCACAATGACTTATCACAAGAGAACATGGTTAGGATAGTACAGGTAATAAGGACAATAAATGAAAACAGGACTCAAAATTCTGTGATCTGTTCAAGTGAAACGGAAAGCCTGATGTCTAGTAATATTCTGGCTTATCTTGAATCAATTTTCTGTAGTTTTCTCTTCATTAAGCAAATGTGCAGATGTTTCCATAAAGGTCCACAGCCGAAATCCCTCTCTTTCCCAACACTTCTTAGATTTAGAGAGCCAGTAAACATAATCCACTTGTGAAACAATAATCTTTTATTTTATAAGAAAAATCAATAATACTGTAAATCCCTTTAAAAAAAAAAAAACGAGAGCAAATTATTACCAAAGGTCAATACTAAACCCAGAGAGCTTAAAATCGGGAGAAGACGATAACGCTAACTTCAACCCTATTCGCAAAATCAAATAATTCATTTTACGTATTGAAATCCAAAAGTAAAATTACACATGTCATTTTTAATGCGATATGAACTCAAAAGAAAAAAAAATATATCTCCTACAGTTTTTATATTTAAAAATGAATTCTGAATATTACACAGTACGAAGTGGTCACAAAAATCAGCCTACCATGCAAAGGTCTCGGGTTTGGTTCCCTTGTTGGATTTTAAATCTTACACTTAAATATTTCATTGTCCCTAAACTAACCCGAAGTGTAATACATAAAATAGACTTTCTTGAATCTCAAAAAAGTAGAGTATTATTATCTCCTGTCACCGTTGCACAAACTGGTATTATCGTATTTGTATTCCATGCCGCACATATACCCATAAACAATTAAAATAGCACACACCATTAATCACGTTTTTTTTAACCTGTAAATCGAACATCACTATATTCAGAAGTAGGTATCAGTCCTTTTATGCATGAGCATTACTGGAACCACAATCAATAACTTTTAAAAAAACATACAAAAAAGGAGCTGGTTGCAACGGTGCTCTGCTGAAAAATTATTTTATTGATTTAGTTTTAAATTTTGTAAAGGATCAATGGGGTTCATAATAATTTCTCGTGAAAAACTTTTAACTTCCAATGAGAAAAATTATACTAAGTCGAATAAAATTGATAGAAAAATGGTCGAACCGATGCATTAATAAGATCATTTTGATTTCTACATTAGAGTCAGCACTGTGACTGTTGGTTGATTGTTAACTGACTGAAGTTTGACAACAAAAACGTTGGCATTTCTCAATTCTTGATTATAATAATAATAATAATGATTATAATAGTTTATTAACATAAATTACAAATTCTTTATCTACTAAATGCATACTTATGTAATAGATTTCTCTGGATTATGTCTAGTCTGCCTAACTAGGTACAACCTGTTTTACGTCAGACATTTTTATCCAAAAATAAACAATTACATGACTACCTACTAATAATTTATAATAAAGTTACAAAAAATATATACCATTTATTATTTTAGAATGTTTTTGAGTGAGTTTTCCGATTTTTCTCTACCTAAATCCAGTGACCATTTTATTACAAATTTATTTAATTTAATTCGGGTCATGGTTTTGTAATGTTTGGGTAACATATTGAATATTTTGGGGGCCAGAAACCTAAAATTTCTTCGCCTGAATTCTGAGTTTGTGGTAGACCCCATGACCCATCCTTTAGTTTGACTTCTGGTAGTGTGGGAGTGTTCCTTTTGGGATTTTGTAGAATAATGCTTTCACAAACATAATTATTCTAGATTTATTTATTTAAATCTTAAAGTAGGGCACACATATCATACATATTGTTATGTGTGTTCTAATAATAACATTGCAAATATATTTATCACATATGTCTTCACCATTATTTTTAATTTTTATATGTTTTTTTCTTCATAAATATTTTTTTCCATTTCGTAATACTTTTTAATTGCTTTAAATAAAATTGAATTTTGTGACTTTGCCTTTTTCCTAAATGGAAGTCTAATTTTGTTCTTTTCTCTAGTATTTTGATCGTGTTCATGCTGGTTCCGATCAATTTTTTTCCAAAATTCTGTTTTTTTATTAGAGTTAATAATTTTATGAACAAATATCATTGTATTGTAAAATATTCTTTGTTTATATGTTAATAATTTCATTTCATTTACCATCGACTTTGCCCTCGTGTATCTGTTTTTTTTTTCAAAATGATTCTAAAGGCTTTATTTTGTAATACAGTTAGTTTATCTATGTTTTCTTTGTTTGATAAAAATAAAATGCAACTACAGTAGTTAACGTGTGGTTCAATAATTGCCTAATTTATATCATTGCCTTTTATCCAATAATATATATTTAATATAAATGTTCCTGGAAGCAGAAAAAGAGGAAAGGAAGGTAAAGTTGGAACTATACCTTGTCTTCTCCCTTTTTTGTAGGCATTTTTTATTTAATTTATTATTATTTTATTTTTTATTTAATATTTATTTTTTTGGATTTTTTTTTCCCTCTCCTGTATTCATTATAAATGAATGTGAAATCGATAATTGGTCTTACTTTTTTTAATGTTTTCTTGTGCCTTGATTTTGCTAAAAAGACTGTATGATTTTCAAACAGAAGAATTAAAGAAATAAATATGTTTAAACCTGGGTAAAAAGTTAAATGTCACAAAGTAATAATAACTAACTAATAGTTACTATTAAAAATAATATATCAATAAATAAATTTAAAGTAAATCAAACGAAATTTTTTGAACACCTGTAAAAACTGCATTAAATTTTAATTAGTATAAATGTATTATTATTATTTTATGTTTAGTTCTTTGTATATCCTATATTTTTTTTTCTTATGTACTCGTTTATTCAAAATTATATAAACTCTTATAAACAAACAACTACAACGGTGTAAGTCACTCTTTAAGCACAAGAGTTGGTCACTTTTTTTGAAGAGTTACAGTGATAACATTTAATAGATGTATAAAAGTAAATCTGTATGGAATTTAAAAATACATGTACCTTTTATGAAATTTATTAATATTTTGTTTTTTTTAAGTGTGTGTAGTGGCCACCTAACAGGGGCGAATCGTCAAAGTAAGCGATTATGCACAGCTTACCATTATAATTGACTTTTAATAATAATAATTTATAGCAACCATGTTTATGGGGGAAAAAAAGTAATTGTAATTTATTATAAATCACCGTTTATATCTTTCTACAAAAAAATATCTATGAAGCGCGCCCAGCCTATTCTTACTGAACGATGAAACTAGCCGATTACCTAAGCTTATTCTTCCATACAAAAAAGTACACTGTATTTTTCGTCTTTAACCCAAGTCGGCTTTTTTCGTACTAAAACAAACTTGCAGATTACAAATATTTTTAGAAGATTCTCTATTTGGAAACTAGTATTTCGATCATTATTTCCGAAGGACTATTTTTCTTTGATGGGATACCGTTGACATATTATGTATCACATAGGACAGGTGGCGTTCGCAGTGGCCGTTTTAGGCATTATTCATTTTAAAAGAAATCGGCCAGTGCTCAAGTCTTGACAGTACTGTCAATGACAGATCATAATGAAAATATCTGCGGAATGTCATTGTGGTATTTGTTAATAAACTTTTGTGCAAGTATTGTATTAAAATAGTGTAGAATAAAGCTACGTTTATCGCGTGGTTAATAATAATTGTTGTTTGAGTTGATTTTCACAGAATTACAAAAAAATAGTCATTTATAATTACATTACTTACATGTTATGTAAGTACTTATATGTAGTACAAATTAATGAACATTTTTAATAGATTACCTATAAAATAAATCACGGCTCGCCACTGCCACCTAAACCTGTCATAGGTCATAAGCCTTGTAAATGCCTAGACTTTCACATTTCCTTCTCTAAAATGTTCTCCATCTGTATTGTAATATGTTAATTTTAATAACTACCTTGGGAGTAAAATGTAGTCTTTTATTTACAAACATTTAAAAAAAATATATATTGTAATAGACTATTTTATTGCCTTACAAACATTTAACCTATATAAAAACGTTAAGAAAATAAAAAAATGGGGACGATATGATGATATTTGTACTTTTTTTAAACTTAAAATATAAATTAATTTTTGTATAATGTAGTAACAATGTATTGTTCAATGAGTACGGTACCGTCGCAGGTGGGAAAGGTGCAATCAAAAGAAAGGTACTTGTACTATTTTTACGACACCTAAAAAAGAATTCTAATCTAAAGCCGTGAAAGTTTTATTACATTTTTTAATGTTTATGAATTGCTTTGATGCCTTTTCATTTTATTTGAGTACACTGCATAAATAAGATTTGAATTTGGGTCCAAACAAGTCGTTAAGAAATTAAACATTGCGATTGCAATATGTCTGCCTCGTGGTGTAATGGTCAGCGCATTCGCCAACCACGCAAGAGGTCTCGGGTTCGATTCCTGACATGGTTGATTTGAAATATTATTAAAAAGTTATTTTTACACTAGAATCTTTCATAGTCCCTAGACTGGTACCTGAAGCGTAAGACTGATCACCTTACCTTCATGTTATAAAAAATATCAAGATTTGTGCACTGCAGTGCCCAATGCACCATTCTGTGCTGAAAGAAAATGATGATGATGAAATTAATCAAGAAACATCGTAAACACTAGATTTAGATGTCAAACATGGCCTTAGAAATAATTTGCGATTAAAAATGGAAGATGATGAAATTGATGACGTTGCCAAATCCAACGAATATTTGAAAATGAAATAATCAGAAGTCGTTTTATCTTCTTTGCCAACCCCTAGTAGGAAACCGCGAGATTGAAATATTGCAGAGTAAAAACACCTATTTCGTGTTTAATTTGCCGGGAATTGAACCAAAGACCTCAAGCAAGAATAGCGAGCGCACGCATGTGTAAAAGAAACAAAACAAAAATAACATAAAAGTATGTAGCACAGACAAACGAGGAATATAAAATATAGGTATACAATATATTTAAAAACACGATCAACATACAAGACTAACCCATGCCGATCTATCATTCCACAATGAGTTAATGGCGAAGAGATCTACGAAAAGCCGGAAGATCTATCCCATGAAATTCCAAGTTGTGTGACGAATAGACTAATCTACACATTCTGTTTTTTTTTTTTAAGTCTCTAAGTCTCTTTTTAGAGGCTTGTCAGGAGGTGGGATAGAGGGGATATGGAAGGAAGTAATCAAAAATAACCACAACACCCAGACCTATTGAGAAAAATAACTTTCATGGATTTTTTCTCAATTGACCTCAAGCGTACGACTGATCACTTAACTGTCCATGTAACAAAGATGATCTATTGATGGGTTTTACTTTTAAGGCGCACGGAATATGTTTAAATATCGACAGGCCAATTTTTATCGAAATTAACCAGACGGCGCGGCGTAACTACACAACACAACACACTATCGCATTTCTTCCGTGCGCTTTGAACGTAGATTCCGTTGATTGAAGTACCAGTGCAATGCCGTATTCACCACTGGATGCGCATAGGGAAATGATAATAATGAAACAATTAATGGCGTATTTCAGATAATGCTGAACTTTTTTATTGCGCCTCGAAATATTATACACTGAAAAAAAAACAATATTTTGTATCGATAACAATCAATATTGAAATATTATGTATACATAATGCATGTATAAAAAGTTGTCCACGCTTACAACCTGTTCACAAAGTACTTGTGGACACAGTTTTATACGAATATACATAATATGTATGGCCCTGTGTACTGATGATGTGTACGCGACCAGCATATTTTACGGGCACCCTATCACGTGCAAAAAAGTCATTAGATAGAAGCTTTTCATTTTGAATGAAAACCGAAGCATAAAACTGCGTCATTGTTCGTCATTTTTGGTATTTCGTAAAGAAGTTCAGTGCTAACTGAAATTGGATAGAATTTTTTTTTCTTACACGCGGCAAAAATTGGAGCATTTAATTTGTACGGCAAAGTTTTAAAAAAACTAAATAAGTTAAAATTAATAAGTTTAAAAAAAACGAACTACTTTAAATTTTATCTTATTAAAAAAAAAATTAATCCCGGTGTCTTCAAAGATTTGGCTGTATTAAAATAATAAAAATCCTTGAGGTGATTTTCACAAAAACGGCGCTATATAAATTATCCAAATATATTATATATATATATATATATATATCAAATAAAAAAAATGTGAAAATATCTTCCGGTGCCTTGTTTCCTAATAGGTGAAATAAGTGCAAAATGAATAAATATGAGTGATTAAAAATACGCAGAATGTGATGATATTTACATTTAATAGTGTTGCCTTTCTAACCCTTGGTGTTGTAATTGTCAAACGTAGTACCTACTAACAATCCTTGCACTGTGACTTGATTAAATTGAAGCAGTTAATAACATTTAAATATTTTGGAATTAATCTATTGGTGATTTGTGTAAAGGTCCACGGCGTTTAGTAAAATTATTGAAAATAGGTTTTATGAAATATTTTTATTTTTTGAAATTGAGATAAAAAATGTAGAAAAACCTCAGAGTAATAATGCGTAACCTAGAGAGAAGCCCAAACGTAGGAAAACCATTATATGACTATTAGGTATTAAGTTAGCTATAGTTCGCAGCAAAGAGAATTTCCAAATGGATATTAAATTGTATTGTAAATACTTTTAAATATGTACCTGTGTATTTATTATTGCAGGGTTATTCGAATTTATTTTTCTATAATTCGCCTATATTTATTTTATAAAACTGAAAATACATGTGTGTGTTTATTTTTTTTTATTCATTTATTTACTCACAATGTATTTATGTTATATTTATTGAGACATAAATCCCAACTCCATGAAACCAAGGTCCTGTGTTGAGTTTGTTTGTTTGTCCGTCACATCTCCAAAACGGTCGTAGCGGCCTGAAATTCGGACACGTCATTTAAGATGCGATTTCAAGGTTAACATTGCTATTTTCGAGCTAAATTTTAATCGATCTCTACTCGAAAAAAAACTCAAAGTTTAAATGGATGCCTTGTGCGGCCCCGACATATTGCCCGTAATCAACTGTCATTATCAACAGTAAACATACTTCAATTCACAAATGTATCTTCCAAATTGAGAAAAAATAGTATCTTAAGTAAATATGTTGATGTAAGGAAAGTTTTTAAGCAACATAATACACGTGTCGGGACAATAAATGCCAAAAATTAATGTAAATCATGGGAAAATATTCGGAATCAATTACCTGTGAAAACTGACTCTTTTAACACCATTGATGCTTCTACTACTGCAATCAAACATACTGCAATTCACCATAGTCGATTTTTGTTTATTATAACATAAATATCCAAGTTATTTACAAAAAAACCAAGCACAGCTACAAAAGCATCTGATCAAACCGTTATGTTTATGTTGTCAAATAAAACAAATGGCCACCAATCGGTTGCTAGCCAACAAACCAACATCGTTTGCCTTCTATAAAACATAGTGTTAGGGCTTCTCTCTAGGTTACGCATTATTAGTCTGAGAGAAAAACTGTATTTATCTGATTAGAACTAATAAATTTATTTATAAATAATTTCGTTAAATTTACATGAGCTAGTTCTACCACATAAATGTACGAGTACCTATGTACATAGCATAATTGATTTAGATACTCTAAAAGTATTCTGGATAATTCCTACGCCATAATAAATAAAATATGAAATAAACAATAGTTAAAGTTAAATTGAAATTCAATTGACGACGTGTACATATTTGTATTCCTATACTGCCCGTTAATTAACATCGACCTAAATTACTAATGTTCTATATCCAATAAGATTTCAACACTCAAGTATGAAGTTCTATGTATTAGGTATTCACATAAGTCTCCTTGTTTTTTTTAATATTTTTTTTTAATGATTTTTAAAATAAACACTCAAATTTAAAAAAAAAGGGTAAAGTTTTTTTTTTTCATTCGAAAGATAATTTTCTGCTCTACAAGAGGTTGTGTTTGTTTTTACGTTGCATACAAATTTAATGAAAACCCTTTTAAATGGAATGTAAAGTAAACGAAAGTGAGCATTTTCGATAATTGTTTTTTTTCAGGTTCATTTAGAAAATAAAGCTGCCAAAGATGATCGTGATATTTGAGCAGTGTACGGGGAAGAAACATGGGATTAATTAATAATTGTTGGTGTTCTGTGACCTTTTATTCCAAATGAAGAAAACAAGAGGACACAATAAATAAACAATACAATAAATTACTCAATAATGTATTCTTCTTTATTTTTTTACAACAAATTAAACAATAATTCCAAATATCTTCTCCGTACACTGCGCAAATATCCCGAGAATCTTTAACATCTTTGTTCCCTCGATTAAACGCGAACAGAAAGATGTGTCGTGAACAGAAAAACATTCCGTTTTAAAGGCTTGTAATAAAAAGAATAATGTTTATAACTTAAAAACAAATGAAACATCTTGTAGAACAGAAAATTTTCTTTCTAATGACGTATATTTTTTATATTTTTTCAGGACTTTGGTGCTTATTTTTAAATTTTGAAAAAAAACGGACACAACTTTTGTTTATCCCCAATATCTAGTCTTAAGTTTCATTGCTTTTCAAGACTCATTTGTGTTTTGATTTTATTTTATTTATTTCTCTTTGTTTTTTTTCTTTCCTCCTTATTTGACCATCACGTAACCGAGAAATCTTCAGTTTATCTTATTTTAAGTAACAAAGTTTTTCTACGAATTTCTCATATTTTTAGTATGCAACTCCAACATAACTGGGACATAAAAAAATAATTTAAAAAATAAGGTGCTAAACTTGCTTTGTTTCTTTGTTGTTCTAAATATGTGTTATTTTCTAAATGCTAATATTATTTATGTTCCGAATTGAGTTGCTGTAACTCCTGGGAATGTTATTCAACGTATTTGTACTTGTAAAATACTTTGTGTTATATGATTTACAAATAAAAATAAAATAAAATAAAAATACATAAAAAGTCCAGGAACAAAAGGTTAAATTTGGCAGTGGTCAAAAATATTTTATATAAGCGAATTATTTGATAATTTTTATTGTTTTTTTACAGTTAAGAAGTTATTGACATGTTAGTTTGAACATACATTATGTTTTGAATTTGTTTTATTATGAGTATGGGAAATAAGTACCTGTTGCCAAAATCCAATTTATTAAATAAAAAGTAATAATTATAACAGACATACATTTAAACTCATTAGGTCTCAGGCCAGTTGGCGTTTGACCACAAATAATCCAAAAAATAACGAAAAAAATCTGGTGCTCTAACGAGAGTCGAACTGTCAGCACGTGAATGCCATTTTAAGCGGGATTACGGATTGCGACCTAATGGACAAAAATAGGCGCTATAGAAAAAAATGCCAGCAGTTAGAAAATAAAAAAACAAACATAGAATCGGGTTGTGGTCATGTGGCTAGTGTCTCGGACTCGCGGACCGAAGGTCTGTGGTTCGAATCCCACTCTATTCCAACTTGATTCCATTTTCTAATAGTAAGTTATTTACAACTTGTTGAAAATGGCCCTCAAAATTAAATATTTGGGTAAATCATAAGAACGTAAATATTTATTTTATAAATAAAAAAAATGTTTTTTGATTTATTACGGGAAAAAATATTTTACAAATTTAGGTTTGTTCGACCATACATGCGGTCTCTTAAGTTTGAAATGTTAGTTTTTGCATGAAGAAAGTATTCGGTAAAAAAATACATTTTTGACTTAAAACCAATTGAAAGTCATGCGATGTACCTCTGCATACGATAAGACTTCCATAAGGGCGTAGTATGATTGCTTCTTCAGCACTGTTTGTATCACGCTTTTAATAATAAATATGCTAATTCCACTAACACTTTATTGGGAACATATTGGTAAGAGCAATTTCCTTACTGGAAACATGGTTTATATCGACATCGGTATTACTGATCGATATTTCATTAATGTTTGCATCCCTTTGGTCAACCTTCTCATGAATAAACACATTATTTTGATCATCATCAACAATATTTTGAGTATGTCAAAATGTTTGTAGACAGGCTCCAGCCTCCCTAGAGAGTGATTTCGATCTAAATTTGTTACAACAAAGAGGGAAAACATTTTTTCTAACAAAATTTAAATAACAAATTAAATATTCTTAAACACTATAATTTTTATATTTTTTAATGTGAAATTATTAATACAATACATTTTATCGTCAAAAAAAATCTCAGTGTGTAAAGTGTCCACTTAAACCAGCCAGTGACAGGTCATAAGTCCTGTAAATGCCTAGACTTCCATATTCCCTTATCTAAGGTATTCTCCATCCCTGTTGTAATTTTTCAATCTTAATGACTTTTGTCTACAAACATTTGGACAAACTCAAATATTGTAATGAAACCAACTGGCCAAAGAAGAAGTTTAAACATTGGAAAATTGTTTTCAGGCGTTGCTTAGTATGTGAAATAATTCAGTCAAATGAATCTCTTCACAACGATAAAGGTTTCAGCTCTTTAACTTAACTAAAATCAACAAATGGAAGAATTGAAGAAATATGGATGTTCAGACATAGGCAAAATTGTGAATGTTACACAGTGTGTAAAGTGGCCACTTAAACCAGCCAATAACAGGTCATAAGCCCTGTAAATGCCTAGACTTCCATATTCCCTTATTTAAGGTATTCTCCATCCCTGTTGTAATTTGTTAAATAAAAATGAAATAAAAGCTTTATGTTTTAACCAGATGTTAAAAATACCTTGGGGTTTAAATTCAATACAATCAGAGAATCAACTTTATAACTAACTAACTAACTAACCATCACGCCATTTCCCCGGAGGGGTAGGCAGAGAGGATAGAACGCCACACCACTCTGTCCTGGCACACTTCCTTTGCTTCCTTCACATTCATACATCTTCTCATGCACGCACGTCGATTATTCCGACTTTTCACATGACCACTTTCAAGAATTTGTTGTACTTGATCATGCCATGTCTTTCTCGGCCTTCCTCGACTTCTACAACCAGACACATTCGCATCATAAATCTTTTTAGCCGTTCTTTCATCATTCATTCGCTCCACATGACCGAACCATCGCAAAAGACCTTTCTTAATTTTGTCGATAATGCTTAACTCAGCCTTGCATTCTGCTCTAATTTCGACATTAGGGCACCTATCATACATTGTTTTTCCGCACATTCGCCTGAGGGATCGCATTTCAACAGCATTCAGTCTACTTTCGTCCCTTTTTTTCCAACTCCATGCTTCGCTTCCATACGTTAGGGTTGGTACCAGAACTCCATTATGAACTGCTAATTTAGCCTCTTGCGATAGACACTTATTTGCTACGACAGACTTTAAGGCACCATTAACTCTGTTACCGGCACTAACCCTCCTTTCAATATCCTTGTCCATATTTCCATCTCTAGTAAACATACTACCCAGATATACAAATTCTTCGACCTGTTTCAAACTATCTCCATTTACTACAATCTTACATTCAGTCATAGTTACATTTCTTTCAAAGACCATGACGTTCGACTTTTGCACATTCATTAGCAAATCACTCTCCTTGCACACTTCGTAAACCTTTTATTATTTTTTAAATATTTTGTAATGTTTCGAACGTAGGAATAAACAGTTTTTTTTTTTAATAATCAAAACGCCCATCAAACTTTCTCCTATACCCCACCCCATTCGATATAAATACATATTTCAAATTGTAGTTTTTTTTACTTACGCTTTCTCACACACCCTCATTCACTTATACACACACTTTCACATACAAACAAGAATACAAACGTCGCACACATACAATTATGTAAACTATTTTCTTGTTGTATTATGTATTATTGGATTAACACCGTTTTTTTTTTTAAATTGACTCTAGTACTGTTAATATGCTTCTACTTATTTTTATGTAATACTCGTAACTTTAAAAATCACGAATAAAATAAAATATGAATCCCCAAATTACAATTAGTTAGCTGCCGTTTGTAATAAAAAAAAAAAACGGCAAATCTGGCAAAGAAAACGTCTAATTGCGGAGTTAATGCAGTTTTGCAATATTGTTATCATGATATTGATCTTAATTCGCCACAATACGTTTAGCATTTTAGAGCACATACTATTTATATATGCATATATATTTTTTTCCTTTATTTTAAACATATTCAAGTAAATGGCTCTTCTTTCATTTTAATTGTATTATTTTATTCTATTTTCTTACTTTTATTTTTTTTTTAACCATTTTTATCTGGTTTTGTTGAGTTTTTTATTTTCTGTCTTTTTAATAATATTTTTAGTATCAAAAACAAAATAATATATGTTCAATAACAAAATAATGATAATATAATATATACAATATTATGTCTGTACTCTTTTATTTGATTATTAATTCAAACTAATGTCTGAGCACCCGATAACAAACTATCATTTAATAGTTTATCTGGACAAAATATGTTTTAATACTTTGTTTTCTTTATAATTTTTTTTATGTTTAAGGGCTCTATGGAAAAAAAAGCAGTGTTATATTTTTTTTAGTAAAATTGCGTGGTTTTTGGTTTTCACGTCGAGGTACAACAGAAAAACTTTAAGTTTACTCGTAAACTCATCAAACTTTTTTTCAACGCAAGACTATCACTTTTGGATCATTATTCTGATACTAACTCATCTTTTTAGTTTTTGTGGCTTGACACATTTTGCATAAGACCATCCTGATACAGAGATTTTTTTTTTCTGTTTTGAAATTAATAAAAATATTCATAATAATTCACAAACAAAATAATGATACTGGGAAAAAAATAGTTCTACGATCGATGACCTAGAATTCGTGATAGAAACAAACGCACGTAGGTATGCAGTCAAATATTATACGAGAGCTACAAGTTCCAAAAAATTACAAGTATCTACAGCTACAAAAATAAAGAAAGTACATTTCAATCGATATAATATATTTACTATTGAAAGCCGTATGCCCTGGGCAAGTTCCCCGTAATGACAAAACCCTTCAAATAAAAGCTACCCTAAAAAAAGCACCAGGCGCCACAACAGAAATGCATATTACTAATACGGTCACTTGACAGGTTACACAGAATAGCTCTTTCATTTTACACCGTGTGCGTGTTTTCGATGCCTTATGCAATCAACGCGGCTGATCCGTAATAAAGCGCGTGGGCCGAATCGAAATTACCACATTATGAATGCTCGATTGAATTAATTTTGCGAGGGGTACACATGTCCACCGTGTAAAAAGAGAGTGTTGATTTGATGCTGGTATAATATACACGGGTTTTTTCAGTTGATTTTTTTATACCTATGCTTTTACTGGTTGCTTTTTGCAATGTGCGGTTATAGTGACGTCTTAAGTGCGATACCTCGTACCGATATATCGATCGTTCCACGCCCGTTACTCGCGTAGGTTTAAAAGTCGATCTAGGATCACATCACTAGTTGTACATTTAAACCCTTTCGTTCACATTTGATATTCAAAGAGAATATTAAGTTCAGTTTCTTTTTATACTTTGACAAAGGAATAGTTGTGTTCCGAAACCGGGCACCATGTACGAGTTTAAACTGAGTGATGTTCCACAAAATAAATACGTAGATAATTAAATTGTTCCAAGAAAACCTTATCTGCATTTTCAAAATACTTAATGCTATAAGCGATGTCCCATTTCTAATGCAATCAAAATCTTTTTATGATCCCAACCATGTCATCAGCAGTATTTTTTTTGTTCATTAAATCTTCTAAGAGAAACTTAGATTTTTAAGCCTCAATAAATTTCTTCATCACTAATACCGTGTATTGATTATATTCGTTGAATATACTGTATACCATTAATTTACTGTCGATTTTTTTATTTGTCTTCTTTTCTCCCATAGTTATGTTGGTTCTTGTATACATTTCCCTTAATAAGTGTAATTCAATTAGGGAATAGCGTAATAAATATCACCAAAAAGTACGCTGTTTTTTTTCAGTTTCACGAAGTTTTGGAGAATAAAGTAGAATTAGCACGATGTTAGGAAGTAGAGAGTGCTTGGATAGTCCAAGAAAAAGTAAGGGAATCAATTATTTATGGGGCAAAGGAGAAATTCTTGGTTCAGATCCTATGGTGTATGCCTGGAGGACGAATTGGCGATGAACAAAAGTAAGTCAAAAGTGATGGTATTTGAAAAAGGGAAGTGAAGTTACTGATGTCAAAATAAATGTAAACAACGAATGTCTTTACATTTATTTTGAAATCAGTCAGAATGAAAGAACAAGAAGAAAAATAAGTGTATCTGGGAAGGTTTTTTCAAGCGATGGTAAAATAGAAAAGGGTGTTGAAAGGAGCGTGATCAACAAGATGAACAGCGCACCAAGCATAGTAATTGCTAATAAAAATATCTCAATTAAAGCTAGACTGGCAGTGCGCACCTGAGTTTTAGTCTATGTATGAAAATATAACATAAAACTGTCAGAGGAAAAATGAAAAGAGAGTGAACGCGATCGAAATTCAATGTAGTATATGAATTCATTTATCACTAACATTTACATACATACATACATACATACATATTTACATATATTAAAGAAAAGAGAAACAAGAAGAAACAGTTTATAATTTACATATATGTAAAAAAAATCTACCATTTTTGACGAAATTGAGCTAAGTGTACAAAAGTTCTGAGAAAGCTTTAATTCATGAAATTAAAATAAAAATATGTTTTTAAAATAATTATATAAGGTGTTTTTTAACGAAGTTTGTCTTAAGATGTGGTAATTATTTATCCATTTTTCGTAAAAAAAACTTTAAAACTCTATTTCTACAGATTTTTTTTGGTCTGTTGGGCAAAAACAAACTGAAGCGACAAATAATCTGTCCTAAGGCTAATAAATTGTTAATTGACTGGTTTGCAATGGAACATAGTAATGATAATGGTATACAAAATAAAAATTACACCAAGCATCAAGGAGAAATAAGGAATATATTTTTTGTTGGATTCACTACATGGCTTGGAGTATATCATATTTTTTTGTAGTCATGTGCAGCAATCCACTTGGTTATATTGACTTTATTAAACTTACTAAAGCTATTTGTGGTTTTCAAGGAACTGTCCAACTGACTATACACTCTTTGTGCAATAACACTACATTGTCTTTGAGCGAGGCTTGTTCTTGCAGCTACGGTTACACAATTTTCAGCTAGAGCACATCTTGTGTTTCTGTTTGGCTAGGTTATTTGTTCACTAGTTTTAGTTATGTGAAACATGCAAAGAGCTGACTTTAGAAACAACTGTTTGAGATACAATACGTTTCTTTTTGAAAAGAGAAATAAATAAGGTGCAGAAAAGGGCATCGGTTCATTATTTTCAAAGTATATCTTTGCACCACCGTCCAAGCTTCTATTCTGAAATGTGTGGAGAATCAATGTACGACAGGGTTATGAATGATGAAACCAGGTGAGATTGCAGTTCTGAGACAGGTATAATCGATAAGATTAAGAAAGGGACACTGAGATGGTTTGCTTATGTAGAACGAATGGATGACGAAAGAATAGTAAAACAGATATGTATGACGAGAATGAACGGTAACGTAGGGCGAGGACGATCAAGATAAACCAAAATCTTAAGTCTTGTCATGTCAAAAGCATACAGGACCGAAGGACAAATATAACTAGATGTATGAATGTGGAAGAAGCTAGGAATTAATATCAGCGTTGATATGTGTAGCGGTCTATCCTCTCTGCCTAACCCTACGTGGAAACGGCGTGATGGTGGAGATCCTCTTCCTTCAGAAGACTGGCACAGAGGCAAGACAAACAATGTCTTTGCTAAATGTAGTTATGTTCTGTTTGTTTAGTTTATTGTTAATAGTTTTCTTCGTGTATGTGACGACTTAGGCCGTAAATGCCTAATAAGGTAAATAAATAAATATAAGATTTCTGCGCATACAAAAAAAATACTAAGGCTATGAAGGGGTGAAAGATTTTTCAATTATGATCGACAAAGTATTATTTGTCAAGTCTGTGCGTTGAATTATATCCACAACGCGTGGATATCAATTGCCAGCGTTTTCTAAAGGAGACCTTTTTCAATGAGAACTTGAGTCATCAGAAAAATTTTACCCATAATCTCTCATTAAATGGAAAAATCTTATAAACTGCGAAGATTCTGTATTCTTAATATGGCAAATGGATAAAATAATATCATTTTTTGTATGGAAAATGTTTCACAAGGCTGTATTTATTGACAATTTTATAGCCGCATCTTTAAAAGAATTTTATATAAAAGCAATGATGAAGTTTATCTTCTCGGTAGTTCAAAGCGTAAAAAGTATAATCATCACGCATCGCCCAGTGATGCACAGGGCACTGCATTATTGCTTCAATTGCAGGGTACCTCGATCATTTTAGAATAATAATTTTAAAAAAGAATAACCCGCTACGAATTTTCTCGAGAATGTATGAGAAATACGTTTTCATAAAAATGAACTACTTTGTAACGTCACTGGTCCCGATGAACACTTGTTCACAATATTGCCGTCATACACAAACAGGCAGTTTTCTATAAAAAAATATAAAGTAAGTTAAAAATGAGGTAAAGTTCTTCAAGAAATTTCGAACCAATCGAAATATAGCAAAAAGCAATAAAAAAAATTAGTACGACAAACGAGATAATGTTTTTTAGGCAATAACACAATATTTAGAAATTCATAAGCAAAAACTCTGTATAGATATGACACACACAGGTTTTATGCTTTTAAGACAATTTATATACTTTGTTTTTACTAATGATTACTTACGGTTTTTGTAAATTAAAAAAAAAAAAGTTTTATATCTCAAAATACGACTTTTGCAAATAACTGCCTTTTTGATTGTGACAGCAGAATAGCCCATCAATTATAGCGTTTTTATGTGCTGTGATAGATTTTCGGTTTGCGGGTAGCCATGTTTAGCGAGTATTGACGTATACGGAGTTCTCTTTTCAAATGTCAAAAAAACTCACTGACTTGAACTCGTGACGTTGCGGGCGGTGTAGTTTGAAAATTTGAAAAATTTGAAAAATTTGAAAAATTATAGCTTTGGTGATATTATGCACATTTTCTTTTAATTTTGGCTTAATTTCAATGTCCATAAACAAAGCGCTTAGAATTTTCTTGGGTTATTCCCGATCACTGGACTACACAGTTTTTATCAGGTCATGTTAAATTTAATCAAAAATTATTTGTTTTTAATATTGTTGACTCCCCTTCGTGCTGCTGCGGATATTCTAACCAATCTTCTGAACACATCCTGTGGTCTTGTCCCTTTCCCCTTCAATATGATTACCGAATGGAGCTTCTCGCTACTATCCGTAGCCCTGTTATAGGTTCTGTTGGATATACAGATCTGGTGGCTTCCAAAAATAATTTAAAGGCTTTTAAAAAGTTTTGTAATCATTTCGGCGAATTGATCATGTCCAATCAATTTAATCAAAGTCAGTGAAGAATTTACTTCCCTCTTTTCTCAATCCAATGAAGTACGTATTATGTACTTCTGGATAACTTTCTTTCAGCAAAAAGATGCTAAGGCTACCAGATTTCAGAGAGCTCCTTCGGAAAGTTTTCTCGTT
>NW_028280322.1:0-37040 GCF_059751315.1 Micrasema longulum
TGTGGATGTAGAGGAAGCGAGGTCTGTATGCGGATATTATCCATGGCTTTATCCCACTGAGTTCCTCCAGGGTATGCTTGGTTACAGCAGTTTGAAGACCACAAGGAATGTGTATTTAACAACGCACTTCTTTCGATTGTTGCGCGGTATTATTGACAACCCTGAAATTATGCGGAGCATTAGCTTTAATGTTCCGGATAATTAACTTAGACAGCGTCAGCAGACTGTTTCACATTTCAATATACAGGACCAACCTGCCAATGGTTATGCCTGTTGGAAGGGCTATCTCTATATTGAACAATATCACTTTGGACATTGACATTTTTCACGTCTCTGAGGGAGTTTTTCGTTACAAGATTCTCTTACTTTTTTAACATATCATTCTTTGGATATTATGTATACTTATGTGTTTTTTTTTATATATACCTAATTTCACCTAATTATTTTAATTATTTCTATATGTATGAATTAAGATATTCCATTTTGAAATGTACATATATATGAATAAATAAATAAAAGTATGCAAAGACAGAGAGTGATATGGCGTTCTATCCTCTCTGCTTACCTCTACGGGGAAACGGCGTGATGGTTTGTTTGTTTTTTTTTGTTAGATATTACAGTTAGGGATGACGATTAATGACGTGATGGTCTATTAGTCAAATTTATAAATGGCTGTAATTGTACTTAATTTTGTAATTTGACTATTAATCTTGATATCTTGTTTTTTTATGTATTCATTTACTATTGGCTATTTATATGATGCAAAAAATCAAATTTCAATTTGATTGCATGTTGCGGGCGCTAAAAATGATTTATATGACAGATACTGCTGTGTATTAACCAAACCAAACATAATATAATACACATATATAGATATTATTTATACGGATTTCACTGTTATCGGTTCACTAAGTGTCTGTGTTGGTTCGGAATACGAAATAATATACGATAAGTTATAGGAGAGGACTTCTCGTGGGTTGTATGCAGGAGGTCGACGCTCTTGCAACTTCTGCTGATATTATGAGGTGTGGCAGTACAAAGCATAGAATAATTGTGTTGTGAACTAGGAGTTACTTCAGAAAAGATATTCTCTGAGGTAGATAGGTAGATAGCTATTTCAGCTTCGCAAATCCCACGTTATCTGCTAGTTACTACTTTCTAGAAAACCAAAGAAATTGATTATTAAAAAACCCTGAAACATTTTTTTTTATCTAACCTATCATCACACCCCTTATCCCCACTCAGTTATTTTATTTTTTGTTTGGTTTTATTTTTACATGGGAGTTACAGTATTATTGACCTCGCTCTTAGTGTACAAGGTTTATATTTCACAAGCGGATTTAGTTTCCTGGCAATCTTTATCTGAGTAGTGTTCTTCTTCTTCTCCACGTGTCATGTCGGGTCCCCCCGACGTTGACGATCACTTGGGAGAAAGCTTCTCTATCCTGAGCAATGCGAAACAGCTCCTCCACAGTTCTAATCCTGGTCCATGCTCGGACGTTTCGAAGCCAGGAAAGCTGTTTTCTTCCGACCCCTCTACGTTTCTCGATCTTCCCCTTCGCGACAAGCTGAATTATGGCATATTTATCACCTCTCAACACATGGCCAAAATATGAAATCTTACGGAGCTTAACAGTGGTGAATAGTTCACTATTAATATTGGCTCTACGTTATTACGTTCATTGTTGGTTATCATATTGGTCCAAGATATTCTTAACATTCTACGGTGGATCCACATTTCAAATGCTTCAAGGCGGATTATAATATTAACTTTTAGAGTCCACGCCTCTACACCGTACAGTAAGACGACCATAGATAACATTTGACCATTTGTTGTCTCAGCTTAAGGTTTTTATTATCATCACAAAGAAGATTTTTCATTTTGTTAAATCCTGTTTGGGCTGCTTCTGTTCTACATTTTATCTCAATGTCAGGGTCTAGATTTCCTGTGATGATACTGCCTAAGTACCTAAACTGTTTCACTCTCTCAATATTGATACCTTTGAGTTGGAGATTTACATTTAGATGACTCTCTCGGCTAAAAACCATAAGTTTAGTTTTGTTTCTATTAATATTTAAACCAAAACGTTCACCGACGGAGTTAATCTTATCAAGCAGTTCTTAAAGGTCTTGTATATTATCTGCAATTTGAACGGTGTCATCTGCATATCTTATATTATTGATGGCTACACCTTCACACCGAGATTTATACCAATCAGAGCTTCTTTGAAGACCAAGTCAGAGTACAGGTTAAACAAAGTAGGCGAGAGAACACAACCCTTGCGGACCCCTCGCTGAATGGAAATACCTTGTGAAGTATTTCCATTTTCCAATTTAATAATAGCCCTCTGGTCCAAATACAGGTTTTTTTATTATTCTCACATCCTATTCGTCTATACCGCAGCTTAGTAGCATTTTTATCAAATCTGAGTGTTTACTCTGTCAAATGCTTATGAGTAGTGTTGGGAAAGGGAAAAAATAAAGAAAAAAATATATTCATGAAGGTCTGTGAAATAGAGTCCAGTAAAAACAAATTTTTTATCACTCATTAGTAGCATAAAAAATATTTTTTAATTTGTAATTTTGAATGCCCGCAAACACAGCTATTCCATTGGCCACGCCCTTAATACGTCACGATTAATGTTTATTTGTTTCTAACCATTCAAATTTGTTTAGAACATTATCACGAATCTTGACGTCATAACTATCAAGGACAAACATGTCGCGTTTTTCTGGTAACGTATTTTAGAAAAAAACTTTTTTAAATTTCTGTTTGAAAACATTTCTCCACAGAATCTATATTGATTCTGAAAATACAAGTAATTATTTTAAATCCATTAAATATATTTTTAAAGGTATTTGTAGTATGTGATATTTCCCTATTCCGGCTATGGACGTTTATAGGAAATAGGAACCTCTCCGCATTTGATTGAGGAAACGCGACGTTGAAGACCACTTGGGAGAAAGCTTTCCTATCCTGAGCAGTGCGAAACAGCTTCTTCACATTTCTAGTCCATGCTCGGATGTTCCGAAGCCAGGAAAGCTGTTTTCTTCCGAACCCTCTACGTCCCTCGATCTTCCCCTTTATGACGAGCTGAAGTATGGCATATTTATCGACTCACATGGCCAAAATATGAAATCTTACGGAGATTAGTGGTGGCCAATAGTTCCATATTCGTATTGGCTCTACGTAATACTTATTTGTTGGTGACACCACAGTCCTTAAAATTTAGCTTGATTAAAATGACAGCTGTCAAACTCTTATCAATAGTGATGGGAAATTACTGATCACTGATCATGTACCGATCAAATCGATTTTATCAGCTTTTTCATGCAATCATGAGACTCTGTTTCCTAAAATTGATATAAAAACGCAAAAACAAGCCTATCACACAATTATTCACTAAAAAAAGACATTTATACTTTTTTCATGAACAACATCAAATGAATTATTTTTTATTCGATTAATTTACATTTATCAATTTGTCCCATCTCTAACGTTTTTGCAAAATGATGTAACCTTGTAAGAACGTCGTTAATAATTAGGTTTATTTTATTTTTATTTTATGTTGATTTATTTGTCCAGCATTGTATTAAAAAAATAAATTGAAACGCCAGATACGAATGATTTTTCGTGTGTCAATATAAATAACTCCTTTGACGTTACTACAAAGTTATGTCGTCACTTTTTCTGACAAATGTCATTCTAATCAAGCTATGTTTTAAGGACTATAGTGCAATGATTTTTTTACACACTATGGATATTTACCATTGGTGTTTTCTCCATCATTTTTCATTTTTGATAGATTGTTTCTTATAAGAGCTAGGACCATTCAAAAACCCATAAAAGTGCCTATTTTTATCTGCCGTCTTCGGACATACGATATAAAAATATGATAAATAATGAGGAAAAACAAAAGTTACCGACACAGAAATTTTCATTTTGATAATCTTTCTAAAAAAAAAACCAAAATCTGTTCATTTTTGGGTACGGAAAATGAGATAACCTAACCTCGATTTCGTCGATTTTAGTTAAGCATAATCAACAATATTTTGAGTTTGTCCAAATTTTTGTAGACATAGACTGGATTTAACTCATATTACAACAGAGATGAAGAACATTTTAGAGAAGGTAATATAGAAGTCAAGGGAGTTGAATCCAGTCCTTGTCTACAAAAATTTTGACAACCTCAAAATATTCTTGATAAATCCACCTGGTCCATGAAGAAGTATAGAAATTTAAAAAAATAAAAATTTCAGGAATGGCCTAGTATGTAGGTGAAATAATTCAATTAGATGAATCTCACTAGCATAAATAAAGGTTTTAGCTCTTTAACTTCACAAACGTCAACATCGAAGGGAGATTCTTAAGCCCACCATCCACCCGCAGCTGTTAGTTATAGAGTCCTGGGGGACTCTCTGTCAGTTGCGCATAGAGGATATGCGCATATCTGTGAGATAGTGACAGAAAAGCTTTGTTCAAATACCTGTTCATCAATTTTCCATGACATCGCTTATCCTCTTAATGAAGAGAAAGCTACAGAAAACTCATCCAAGAGAAGCCTGCCTATTGATAGACATCAGTAAGCCTTCCGTTTTACTTAAAGAGATTGCGGCGACGCCCGACGCCGACGCTTCTGCGTCGCGCTCATAGGTTATATCTTCCGACGCTGAAATGGGGCCAATGCATCAACAAGTGGGAACCATCCTTAGGGTTTTTATCATCACACGTGTCGTGTCTTACTAGACTTAAACAATCACTAACAGACCAAATCTTGTCTAGAGATCGCGTGTTTTATTTTAACCGTCCTTGTACGAGTATACAAATAAAATGTAACGTATTTTTTGTTGATAAGTGGACTTAATAGTTCGTATATAAATAAATAATAACATTGAAACTCTATCAGATCATTATTGCTTGTATTATGAAATATTGTTGCAACACTTTACTTACCAAGTTTTGTCTACCTGCTTCACCCAGCAGTTCTAATAATAATTTTGATCTATCACGATTTGTTCCGATTCCACACGAAGTAATTACAGATCACAAGCCGATGATTGCCATTTACTGTTGACAGTACAAATAAAGTTTATATAAACATATCATTATAATGTAAAAGTATTTTATCAGGTTCAATCCTTATAGTGTTCGAGGTCAAAAGCTCCCTCTAATATTGAAGTTACTGTAATCTGTAATAAATTAAAACAAAATTTAGAACGCGTGACAAACAAGAGTAATACAAATTATAATTTTAATGTGAAGTATTAATTAAACTTCTTGGCTTGGTTTTCACCTAAGTTTTTAAAAATTCTTTTTAAAATATATACATTAATAAAATAGATGCTTACATAAACGAAGAACGACTAATTGAAATTGAACATGTTAAATATTTAGGACTAACAATAGACAGACAGCTTGCCCACCACATACCGCACACCGCATCTGAGGACATAAGTTTCCTTGGCGGTGCCCACATACGGGGAAAATTTGCTCGTTGCAGAACGAAAAAAGCTGCTCGAAGGAGCTCTCTGTAATCTGGTAGCATCTTTGCGCTGAAAGAAAGTAATCTAGAAGTACTAAGTAATATGTACTTCATTCGACTGAGAAAAGAGGGAAGTGAATTCTTCACTGACTAGGATTAAATTGATTGGACATGATCAATTCGCCGAAATGATTACAAAACTTTTAAAGGCCTTGAAATTATTTTTGAAAGTCACCAGATCTGTATATCCTATAGGACCTATAACCTAGAACAGTAAAAATAGACAGACAATTAACATAGACAACTCACATCAATAATTTAATTAGCAAAATGGCAACATTATCGAGACTTTTTTCAGAAATCAAAAACTTTGTTCCAAAAACAGAAAAAAAAAAAATGTAAACTCAAAATGTAGTAAATCATTAATTTCTCGGCAAGCAGTCCCTTTAAAAACCCTTACCCCTCTCCTACCCAGCCGCTGCCCTTGTCCGCGTCTGGTGCGTATCGCTTCGCTGGTCAAATATGTTTTCATGGCAATTGTTTTTTGGCAAGGAGGGGTAGAGGTTTGCGGAAGCGATGGTAGTCTGAGAAATCAAAGATTTACTCCATTTTCAGATCTTAAAAAAAATTAAAAATTAAATGACTTTTTGGAAAAAAAAAGGATTTTTTTTAAAGCTTACCATGAGGAATGTTCCTCTGAATTTTCACGGTCTAGCCCTGAAAACCCGTGTATATCATTGGTTGATTCATATAAACTAGTGACATCGTTCAAAATATGTAGTTCATTTTTTTTATGTCATGATTATTATTTTTTTCATACATATTCAAAAAACTTCGCCGTACAATTAAAAGCTCTAATTTAAAAAAATATATTTTTTCGATTTCCTATAGCACTGAAACTTCTCGTTATTTTTTATCAAAAAGTTCGGATTCTGCGTGGAGTGTAAAAGTGTAAATAAAAAAAAAAACCATACATAATTACAACGTTATTTTTCACTATCAAATTTTTCAAAGTTACGTTTTGGGAATAAATATGTATATCCTATGTTGGTTAGATTTGGTCATATCATGTATTTCTCGGTCTTCCTCTATTTCTGCATCCATTAGCATTCGCATCGTAAATCTTTTTAGCTGTTCTTTCGCTGTCCATTCGCTCTACATGTCTAAACCAACGCGGAGCCCCCTTTCTTAATTTGGCGATAGTGCTTACTATTTTTTCTTTTTTTTACAGAAACAAACAGTCGACAATAATATAATAACATAAAAAAGAAACAGTTTAAGGACAGACCAGCGAAGTTTCTAAATAAAAATCATAAATATTGTTATTTTCATTGTGCGTTTTGTAATATAAATAATATGTACATATATACCTGGTTTTTAAAACTGTGAATATTTTGTTAATTATCTCTGTTTATTAAGTTAGTATTAATTGTTTATTCTATAATCTAAAAACATTTTTTAAAAAGTATATGTAAAGTGTCTTTGGCACGAAAAACCCCAGTGAGGTCACATTATTTTTATTATTAATTATAGTTTGTAAGCAAAAAATATGAATAAATAAAATAAATAAAATATTAAATTGTGGTTAAACAAAAGCGTGTGTTTATGTGAATTTGTGTGAGAGTAAGTGTATAGGTGTGTTTGTGTGCATGTGGGAGTAAGTGTTCAGGTGTGTTTAAGTGTGAGCATCATTAATTAGCAAGTGGGATCGTATCGCAGCCAGAAAGAATCAGTCTTAATTTATTTTTAAATAAATGAAGGGGCGTGTTAAATATATCAATAGATGAAAAAAAAGCATTATAGTTAGAGCAAGAACGATAGAAGAAAGAGTGTTGTGCATAGTTAGCGCTACAGACTGGCAGATGGAATAAATACTTATTTCTTTTTACGCGAAAGGGGACATTAAGATTAATTTTGGAGAGTAGGTTAAAAGAGTCCACTTTATTATTTAATAATTTATATAAATAGCATAATTCAGATACAGTGCGTTTATTTTCAGGGGTAAAAAATCCATTTTGTTTAGCAGATTGGCTGTAAGTGCAAAGCTTTTTATTGTATCTTATCTCATCTTTACATAATGCACACAGTTTTACCACATATTTGCCCTACTTTAATTCCTGTTTTTCCAAAATCAAAATGCAGTTCCTCCAAAAACTGTCAGGAGAATCTCAATGCATTACAATAAATCTGGTTTATTATATTTTTTACAAGTTGAAATGAATTTACCCGGAAAGAACTAACGCCGTTCTCGCTGAAGATTTTTTACATGCTATTTGCTGGGAGTTAAAATGTGCATGTACAATAAATTATTGCGTTATTATCCCGCGCATTCCTCTACCGAGGAACCCAGTTGTTCCCTTCACTGCGTCTTGTGCCTGGCGAGCGAAGATGCCCACTTCCTCCTTCTTGCCTCTTTCTGCTGCCGCACACAATCACGAGCAGTATTAAGCTGTCAGCCTGGCTGAGATATTTACTAGAGGCAAGAAATGCGGTTTAATGTTAATAGACGGCCAATGACGAAGTTAATCTGGGAGAAGATTGCGGGAAGGAAGAGTAACGGACCACCGTTCATCATCACGATGGACGACTAGGACACAAGTCTTAAGAGGATATGCGGTCTGACTTTTCTTCATACAAACGTAGGCGGCCTCCGCGGTGTAGCGGTGAAGACGCTTGACTCACGCACGGCAGGTTCTGTTCCCGGTGAGAACACAAACATTATATGTAATTTTTCTCAAGCCTGGGTGTTCCGCGTTGTAATTCACCGCTGTAATTTGGCCTCCTAGCCTGTTGTGGCGCAAAAAAAAACGTATTTTCTGCTTGGATTATTGCACTATTGCAATGATTTTTTCACACGCTTTAGCATGGGTGGCTAAAGTTTCGAACACTACGGGCGACATGTTTTTGACATTTTTGCGGCGGTCTGCTAACACTAAAATTACTAAATTTAAGCCATAAATAAGTTTGTATTGAAAATAAACATAGATATTCAATAATCAAGTTATTTTAATAGCAGCTATTAATGATGACTCCACACAAACAATATTACTCGTATATGTAAATAAAGCAAGATGTTATTTTATTTTAGCTTTATTAACGGAAGCAAAATGTTTATTATTAAATTTACAATTCATAAATAAATATTAACTATTTTTTTACGTAGTATCGAGGACGCGCTGGAAAACAAAACATTGCATGTTTTCAGCAAGCTTATCATAATTGAGTTAATAGCTACTTATAGCGATGGTGCTTTCGAGTTTACATTTCAAGTAATCTCTTATGAAGGGATGGACCAAAAGTAAAGGGTTTTCCTTTAAGGGCGCTCGAACTTTAAATTAAAATAAAACAAATTGTGTATGACACACTATTATTTTTAAAAATTTATTTAAAAGAGTATTCTATTACATTATGAATGGAATATGATATCGCCCAAATGGCCGCCGCTCGGCTTCGCTGAACGGCGCGTATTCGAGATGTTTAATTTTCGATGACACGACCACATAATTCGGGCTCGATATAATTGAGGGCATTGTTTGTTGACTTTTAAGGCATCAATTGTCTGAGGTTTATTTGCATAAATCAGTGATTTAACGCAGTCCCACAAGAAGAAGGCTAATTGCGTTAAATCACTCGATCTCAGTTTTATAGGATCCAGTTGACTTTGCCGAAACGCGATATAACCACGTCGTCGAATTTTTCCTGCAGAAGATCTGATGTTGCACGCGCTAAGTGGCACATCTTTTTGGAACTGCATATCGTTGAGATCCATATCTTCTAATTTAGGCAACAAAAAATGTTTATTACAGACCTGTACCTCTCGGCGTTGACGGTTATGGCGCGGCGGTTCAAGCTTTATTTTGGAAGAAGTATAGGCCAATGACCCCGCTGGACCAAAATCCTCACCAAACGGCGACTTTTTCTGGATGCATTCTCAACTGATGGATCTCGCGTGAATTTTTATCTCCCAAATGTGACAATTTTGCTCATTTACATTGCCATTCATCCAAAAATAGGCCTCATCCCTGAAGATTATTTTCCTAACGTTGCTCAACACTGTAACTTTTCGTGATGATTTGCCCAACATTAATTATTGTAATCTCCAAATTTTACAGGCGTAGCTTCACCAACATGAGCGCTATACACTGCCAAAGTTCGAGCACAATTGGTAAACAAAATGAATACATTTTTGTAAATTGACCGCGGAAAAAATTGTAATGCACATTAATGAAACCGAACGAATTGATTCTTATTTCGACGCATCAGACAGGCGGGCGACTAGGAATAGATATGCGGTCGACTACGGTCGACGCTTTGGCCACCCGAGCACTATTTATTTATTTTGTTCATTAACGCTCAATGGGCATACAAAAAAAAAATTACGTGCTAACATACTTAAAAGTAAAACATATAAAAGATGTGAAATTACTTAGAAAAGTTAGAAAGTTAGAAAAATTAAAAAGGATATAATAAAAAAGTTATACAAAGTAAAAAAAATAAAATAATAAAGGTAAACAAGAACAAAAAGTAAGCATATAAACAAAAAATGCAAAGGTATAATTTAATGAAAAAAATTCTGTAAAGCAAACAAAGTAAATTAAGTGTTACAGCATGTAAGTAAAATTAATACTCAAGCTTGATATATTTATTTATTTTATTTATTTATTTATTTACACTCTTTATTAAAATACAATACACATTTACAATTTTACGTTCACTTTGCCCAGCTAACAAGGGTACATACCCCGTTCCAAGCTAGGCAATTACATTTTAAAATATTATAATAGTTAACAAATTAATAGAGAGCACAGACAAATAAAATACAAACTTATTCGTATACACATTTTGATACATATATACACACATTCAGATATATACACACACATACACCCACCCATGCGCATACACATACATGCATTCATAAAAACATAGACAACTTATTTATGCGAAACTTCATGGTTGCCATCAATAAAAGTATTTTTTAAATTATTCCATATTTTTATATTTTATTTTCGACATCCAGTAAGAATCTCCAATCCGTGGCATGCATCAACTTTTCTGACTCCCTACGACCAATGTCATGAAAGAGCGAGGTCAACACCTTCCGCAACTTGACAACACTCCCGTCTTTCCACGATTCTGGCAAAAGGTTATGGACCTTTTTGCCTACGTAATAGTGTTTTCTCGATGCCAGAACAGTGTTGACCCCTTCACTTAGTATCAGATCTCTATTAGATTATATTTCCACCATTGGAGTGTTCCTATCGTTTGTTATTTTTTATAGTAAATTTTCTTTTATAGGAGCTAAGACCATCCAAAAACCGCCTAGTTTTATCTGCCGTCTTTGGACGTACGGTAGATATACAAACATAACTATTTTTGAAAAATTCAAAACGTGCCGACAGAGTAAATTCATTTTTGAAACTCTTTAATAGCCAAAATCGGTTCAGTTTTGGGGTGCTGAAAGCGGGGATGCGATATCTCGATTTTGACGATTTCGCTCGGCATAAACAGTCCGAGCAGTCGTCTTTTTCGCACAGTATTCGAGAAGACATTTGCTAGAATAACAGAAAAATATTCATATACCTATTCATCAAACCACTCTTAAGACGCATATCCTCTTAATGAAAACGGAAAATGTACTCGTACGAGCATAGCATAGATCACTATGTTGATCTCCTGTGTTTCTTCGTCTCCAAGAGGCTGCCCATAAAACAAAGCATCATCGTGAGTTATGTACGCTCCTCGGCGATGCTTGGTAAAACTGATTTCACAAACATGTTTTTTTCTTATATTGTATTCCTGATAGAGCAATCAGAAAATATTACGACGGGGAGACAGGCCAATGTTTTATGTTGCCTTTTTACATTACTCGTCATTTATATTTCCCAATTCATTACTTCCAGTGGTAAGGTGAGCGGGAATAACTGGATGGCTTTGAAAAGAAGCTTGCGGCAAATACTTGATGCTAACCAGATAAATTCGCCAGGAAAAAAAAAAGGTTTTAAATCCTGAATATTTATCAAAATTATTAATTTGATTCACTTTACTAGAATTATTTAAATAGTCAAAACATTAAATGAACGATTTCTCTTATTTTATTTAAACAAATTTATAATATATTCTACCTTACGATACCTCTGTTTCCACGCAATAATATTATGCTTACTCAAGTCTTAGCCAATGCATTGGTAATGTCAATAGGCTGTCTCCTGAGAAGCAAAGCAAAGTGGATAATAGATAATATATTATATGTACTTACTGTAAACTAATTTTTATTATTTGTTTTTAACATTAATTCGTTAATACCATTTTTTATACGTAAATATAAATATATATATTTAATATATTGTTTTATTGTTTAAATTCTTTAAAGTTATTTACTTTTTAATTCTAACATTTTTCTTATATCCATATTTTTTCCTGTTTTATTATGCAAAGTTTCACTTTTAATTTTGCATTGCAGCGTGCTTTTTTTTTGTTTCTACATGTATAAAAAAAAGTGTTGTTTATTTTCAAAATTAATTCTTAATATGTTTGTACTTACCTGAATTGATTTTTGTAAATGCCCCTTGAGCGTATTGTAAAATTAAATAAATAAATATTTAATAATATTTATCATATATATTTATTAATATTTAATAATAAATAAATAAATATTTATTTTACTAGTGAATATTTACTAGAAGTAAGAACTGAACTATTCAACTGAACTCTATTTTTGCCAACAGCGATGAGTGGGTCAAGCCGAACAGGTAAAATGTGTGTACTGTTTATGAAACTTGTTCTATTAGTCTGTATAAATTGGTTATGTTTGTTATGATTATTTTAGATTATACTGTTTATTATGTTAATGATAGTTAGGTTGATTAGATTAATTACTTATTTTTATTATAATTATTATGTTAACTTTGTTAAATAACTAATTTAAGGCGTGTTTCACATTTTGTAAAATGTTTACCTCGGCACAGGACACCCCACCCCAGTGAGGGAACATTATTCTGTATAAAAAATAGAATACAAAAAATGTAAAAGTTTAAATAAATAAATGGTCAAAAATATATATCGACGGTGGAAAGGCAAAATTTACTAAGCGAGATGTAGCAATTTTATAGAAGAGCCAATTGAAGGTTTTTTTTTAATTATTAGAGAATCTCATATTTAAATTTTTTATTTAAATAGCAAAAAAATAAAATTTTTACAAATAAACCAAAAACAGGCCATTAATAGTTTTCGTATATTACTAAATATAATATTATGCCAAAAACTCATATTTGTATAGGGCCAATCCGTATTGCGCCACTTATAAAAAAAATAAAAATAATATTATTGTAATTTAAATATAAATAAAAGACGACTGATACTTCAATTCACAAATTTGGAATATCCAGTGACCGGTTTCATCGCTCTAGCGACATCTTTGAGACTGGTATCTTTATTAAGGAGTTCAGAGTATTCATACGAGTACAAAACAGAGCTAAGGTTAGAGAATTCAAAATTGTATAAAAGTAAATTAAATAAAATTATTTTTATCTTAAAGATCATTATCAAAATTTTACATTTATTTTGCTAATAATTCAATGAACTTCCATGAAGAATTTCCACTTACAAACTTAAATGTTTTATATTATGGTAATAATGAAATTCAAATGAAACCATAAAAGAAGAAGTTTTTTTGTTAACTCGGGTTTTTATTTTGTCTTATTTTATTGCCAACGGAGTAACCACAGGCAACGTTTTTTTTTTAAACAAAAAAAAATAAAATGAAAGAATGTATATAAAAATAGAAATAAAATTGTTAAAATTATTATGAAAATAAAACTTTGTTATTGGTGTTACACAATTTTTATTTTTTTACAAGAACACATAGTTTCGGGAGAGCACTCCTCCTATCGACGGGTGACATAAATAGTAAACACGGAATATTGTTCACAATGTCATAGAATTTAAACAAAAAATAAACAAATTTATTAGTGAAACTTAGAGCAGGGGGGTTTGTTTCCACTTATCTAAGGTGTAAGCATATGAATGGATGGTTATCTAAAGTACAGATATGAAAACATGATCAATGAGGGACAGGACATTAAGTAGAATTTATTTCTTAAAATTTAGCACATAAGTGGAAGTTACAATAATTAAGCCTAAGATTTAATATGTGGGAAGACATCGCTCGGCTAAGAGAGTGTTAACAGACGCGGGTAAAAGAATAAAAATTGTGTAACACTAATAACAAAGATTTATTTTCATAATAATTTATAATGAAGTGTTACGAAGTGAATGCCGATTCAATTAAAAAAGGATTAAATTGTAAATGTTATTTGTAATTCAAGCCTAGTCTAGTCCTAGGCATTTTCTTTAAAATTGTTTAAAGTGAGAAAAATTATATTGACTTCAGAAAAAAAAATTGTATTCTGGAAAAACATGCTTTCTTATTATTATTTATTTCACAGTCCTGCTTTAAATTATTGTTGATCCTAACAATTTAAATTTCAATAATTATTTTATTCACAGTTTTGTTTTTCTATTAATTGTACGCTGATAAATAAAAATATTTTTTTAAAAATATATTATAAAAAACTATGTATTTTCACTTAAGGATTTAGTATGTTGTGCGTAAATTTATGTAAATAAAATCAAACTTATGCGATAAAAGATTATGTCTTCCAGCGCTCGTTATTCGGATAAACAGGTTGAATTGACGCTAAAATAGTCACACTTTGCGTGCAATTTGACTATGAATATCTGAATACAGAAGATGAAATAAAGATTAGCAAATGGTTGCCAAATCGACCGAGGCATTGACCCCTTAGATAAAATTTAATAATTTATTTTCAAAGCAAGAATCAAGTTTACTACTGCGTAACCCATAACGTAAACCAATTCAAGTCGTTATTTATTGATGATTCCGATTAGTTGACAACTTGAGAAACTCCATAGAAAACCACAACGTATTCGGTTTTCTCTAGACTCATGTCTGAGGATGGCGATCATGCCTGAATCCAGGCGTGGCTCATCTGTGGACAGTCTCTCTCCATCTTGAACGGTCTTGCGCTGTTCTGAGGGCATTTGTCAGTGATAATTCTGATAATTCAGGAACCAAGCTCTCCATCTTGCAGTGGCGAGCCGTGATTTATTTTATAGGTAATCTTTTAAAAATGTTCAATAATTTGTACTACATATAAGTACTTACATAACATGTAAGTAGTATAATTATAAATTACTACTTTTTCTGTGGTTCTGTGAAAATCAACTCAAACAACAATTATTACTAACCACGCGATATACGTAGCTTTAATCTACACTATTTTAATAGAATACTTAACTTGTACAAAAGTTTATTAAGAAATACCACAATGACATTCAGCAGATATTTTCATTATGATCTGTCATTGACAGTACTGTCAAGACTTGAGCACTGGCCGATTTCTTTTAAAATGAATAATGCCTAAAACGGCCACTGCGAACGCCACCTGTCCTATGTGATACATAATATGTCAACGGTATCCCATCAAAGAAAAATAGTCCTTCGGAAAAAATGTTCTAAATACTAGTTTCCAAATAGAGAATCTTCTAAAAATATTTGTAATCTGCAAGTTTGTTTTAGTACTAAAAAAGCCAACTTGGGTTAAAGACGAAAAATACAGTGTACTTTTTTGTATGGAAGAATAAGCTGAGGTAATCGGCTAGTTTTATCGTTCAGTGAGAATGGACTGGGCGCTGGCGCTGGGCGCTCTTCATAGATATTTTTTTGTAGAAAGATATAAACGGTGATTTATAATAAATAACAATTACTTTATGTATTTTCCCATAAACATGGTTACTATAAATTATTATAATTTAAGGTCAAATATAATGGTAAGCTGTGCATAATCGCTTACTTTGACGATTCGCCCCTGCCATCTTGCCGGTTGACGTCCACGCGACCATGTCCCTTCGACAATTCGCAGGAGGATTAGTTTTTCTCCAAACTATCAGAGTTCCCCCTGGAAATAATATATGTCCAAAGCACTGCCGGATTCTTTTCTCGCACATGGATGTCAGTTTTTCTCTTATGTCTATTTCCTGGAGTACAGATATATTTGTACGTTTGGCTGTCCACGGAACCCGCAGCATTCGCCGCAAAAGCCACATTTCGAAAGCTTCAATTTCTTTCTTTTTAGATTCTCTCAGTGTCCAACACTCCACACCGGCTGTTCTTGGGTATGCTTTAAGCATTTTGACAGTCGTTTCGCATTCAAATATAAGTAAAACCTAAAGCGTGCGTGTTGTTTTTTATTGAATTATTTACATATTTAAAGGTAACCCTACTAAACAACGGTCTCCAACAACACGGTTTCGCTCTAACACTATTAATATTTTGCGGAAACTCTCCTTAAACAGATTAACAAATTACAACAGGGATGGAGAATACCTTCAATAAGGGAATATGGAAGTCTAGGCATTTACAGGGCTTATGATCTGTCATTGGCTGGTTTAAGTGGCCACTTTACACACTGTGTAACATTCACCATTTTGCCTATGTTTGAACATCCAAATTTCTTCAATTCCTCCATTTGTTGATTTTAGTGAAGTTAAACAGTTGAAACCTTTATTGCTGTGAAGAGATTCATCTGACTGAATTATTTCACATACTAGGCAACACCTGAAAACAATTTTTCAATTTTTAAACTCTTTCGTGGACCAGTTGGTTTCATTATAATATGTGAGTTTGTCCAGATGTTCGTAGACAAAAGACTGGATTTCACCCCCTCGGGAGTTATTAAGATTAACAAATCACAACAGGGATGGAGAATACCTTAAATAAGGGAATATGGCAGTCTAGGCATTTACAGGGCTCATGATCTGTCATTGGCTGGTTTAAGTGGACCTTTTCACAACATGGTTGAAACAAAGTTAAGGGGAAAATTAATTTCAAATATTTTTTAAATAGTTTCAAACTTTGCGAAAACTCTAATTTTAAAAGAACCAATAATTCGAGCCGCAAAAACGAACACCTAGGAATCTCACCTCACAGGAGGAGCAACCCCCTGGAGAACAAAAACAGAACACATAGGTAGCAAGAAAGAAGACAAATTTATATAATAATAGGTATTGTGTGTTCAAGACGCTTGTCATTTCTAACTTTGAAATATATTATTTAAAAAATATTGAGAAATACGTTATACTTGCAAGTACTTAATAAAAAATAAGGTTAAGAAAAGATCACCAAGGTGGTTTGGTCATGTGAAACGAATAGATGACGAAAGAATGGTAAAACCATATACATGGCGAGGGTGAATGAAGACGTGCCCCGATCAGATGAAAAGCCGGCACAATTTAAGATGTACAAACGCGGAAGAAGCTAGGAATATATTTATGTAAGGATAGTTGCATGTGGCGTTGCATCCTCTCTGTCTACCCATGTGGGGCGTAATGGTAGTACTAAAAGTTTCTGTAACAATTTGATACATTTCGTCGAATAAATTGAACAGTACGCTTACACAGCGCAGCGGTGTCCTACATAACAGTTATAATATAATGGAAATGGAACTTTTGACACCGCGCACCTTGAACGAATACCCGACATAATATTTACAGCAGAGTTGGGAGTGACGTCACAACCGGTGTGGTTCCGTTACAGTAACTGCGTCTCGGAACAAACTCTCGGCGTGACAATATTAGGAGACAGGGGTATTCATCACATCCTCAATATTTCACGTATAGATTACTGCTCTACAATATTATTTTTATCCAATAACAGAAATTCAAACAAATTAGAAGTTCTTCAAAATACAGCCATAAGAATAGTGCTAAAGAAAGGTAGATAGTAATAAAATAGAAAAATGCGAGAAAAACTCAATTGCATACCGATAAAAAAGAGGCTGACATATTATATGCTTGTTTTCATATTTCGTGTTTTTAACAATCGAATCCCCCAAATACTTCATCAATCAGTGTTAAATATAAAAAAAACATAAGTATATTACTAGAAGTGAGGATAGAAAAGGAAAGCCATTAAAAAAAAAAAACAGAATCCCACCGATTTGAAAGAAATGACACCGAAAATTAAGTAAACTTGATTGACGGGAAGCCAAAAATGACTGCACTGTAACTGATTTATTTTTATATTTTTTTGCACCATAACAGGCCAGGAGGCTCAATTACAGTGGTGAATTACATCACAGAACACTTTAAATTTGATTACTTGAAAAACAGCATCCCGCTAAACTGTTTTTTAAACAGTTTCACGAAACAGATTAATTTGTGAAAAGATAACTGCTACTGCAACTTTTTAAAATAACCGTAACGCTTATCTTTAGTCTAGGTAGTATTGGAAGAATATTGCAGTGAAAATTCACCAATTAAATGACACCGACCGGGTATCGAACCCGCCCACGAAATCGCCCGCGCTAGGCAAACTTACCAGCATTCGACAACTATAGTAAGTGTTGTAAAAATACTTGCCTGTCAATTCTTAAGTAATTACAGTCTTACCTAAAACCGAGTAGAAATTATGTAGTTCAACCGAAATGTAAAGTAGTTCACGGAAAAAACATTAAAAATACATTTTCATGTAATTAACTCTTAAAAGACTGTGGTAAATAATCCTTATGCGCGCGGTGATGTAACATCGTGTTACCACTAGTAAAAGACGGAATATTCTAAAGCTCATTTGAGAAAAAAAACATGGAGACATACTGTTTAATAATTCATTTTCCACAATTAAGCGGATTAACATATAATTAAGTCCTGTTATTGCAAAATAAATTTAAAATCATTAAAACGCCGCTCATACTACGCGCGCGCGTCCCCCATCACTGTCATCAACCGACTGAAGACTGAATCTGTTTTACGAAGCACCCACCATAGAACAGCGTCTGTCTTCCTTGTTATGAGTTCTATCTTCGTGCTCTCTCTTATTATACAGATGATGTGTTGCTGAATTAGCGGACATTCATTCTTCGCGTAGCAAGGATAAACAATTTTTGGATTAACATCCAGCACAGTTATACAAAATTTATTTTTTAAATCCGGTGTGAAAACGTCCATTTGAAGATTACAAAAAATATGAGTTTATCGTTTAAAAAAATACGAGAAATATATCAAGTCTTGTGTCCTATGTCGACTAGTATGACATCACAGCCACACAAGAGTTAAAAAACAATACACAGTTTTCATTATTTCATATATGGTTTTCGTGGCGCAGTTGGTTAGACGGCCGACTGTGAAACTGGCGTCGCGGGTTCGATTCCCGTCAGTTGCAAGAAAAAAATCCATAAAAGATTTTTTCTCAATTGGTCTGGGTGTTGTGGTGAATTTTTCATTACCTCCTTCCATATCCCCTCTTTCTTACCCGCTGACAAGCCTCTTAAAGAGGCTTAGCGGACTATTCCTTAAAAAAAAAAAAAAAAAAAAAAAAAAAAAAAAAAAAAAAAATTCCCCTATGCCCAGAATTCTTAGGTCTGCCAACAAACATACCAGTCTTGATTTCTTTGATAACAAGTTGTCTTCTTTTAAACGATCACTGAATCGAATTCAATTATAAACACCTTTCTCCCGCTTCCACTCCCACAAAATCTACTATAAACCATCGAGTCTTTCTAGTTTTGTTATAATAATTTTCTATGTATAAATGTGTCCATAAAAATGCCCATTGGGCGTATATATAAATTATTAAATAAATATATTTCACTAGATACTTATTTTATTTTTAAATTGGTTTAGCATTAAATAGTTATTAATTACATTGCTTACAAAATAAAGAAACGCTATAATGAATAATCAACCACTACTTTTCCAAAAGTATCAACTTGAAGTGTGAAGTCCCGTTTCGAGGATTCGAGGCGATTTATCTATATTATTTTTCTTACTCAAAGGTACAATGGCCCTTTTCACACATGCCTCGCCAATCCACCCGGCCCGGTAATTTTCCGGGTTCACCCTACAAAATGTGACACGTTGTGTATGCGTTTGAAGGATGAACGCGGTAAAGTTACTGGGCCGGGTGGATTTGTGTGGCATGTGTGAAAGGGGCCATTAAATCACTTGTTTTTCTTAAAACTAGGCGACTCTGGTAAAGATTTCTACCAAAGTACAATACCCGGCAGTCAATAAAGTACACCGGATTTTAAAAAAGACTATCGACTTTGTGGAGCGTCGTCACTGTCGCAAGAGTCCGGTACCTGTATAAATGACAAAGAAGACGCTTTACATAGCCGAACTTGGCCGATAATGCCGGCAGTCTCTTTCTTAAGCCCGACGTACTTTATTTAATGCCGAGTACTATACACCACTAAACAGATTGATCTACACTCGATATTCTTTTTTAGGATTTTTATCTGATAGTAGCCATCGAGTCAAAACACTCGTCCAGGGTTCTGGTTCTATTTCAAACACTTACTTTATTCGTCATTTCATTTTAATCTCGTTTACGGACTCGAGTTTTAAGTCTCTGAATTTTTGTTTCATACCCATTCCATTTCATCTCGTCCGTTATAACTGGTACCTGCGTTCCTATCCAAATGATAAACTAAAATAATTGTCTATATTGATGGTATTTTTTTTAACGCATCAAATGTAGAAATCTAAATACTCCGTTTAAACTCCGTATAAATATAATAATAATTAATAAATAAATACGAACACGTAACATGATGATTTTCATTTAGAACATTATTGCAATCGGTCAATTGTAACAGTGTTTCATAAAGGAATGTCTTTATTATGTCAACATTATTACTTACTAGCTTTGTTTAAATTAGTTTTGTCCTTTAACAATAAGAATTTCCCCGACAGAATTTGTTTTAGAAAATAAGTAGCCTGTATCAATTGCCGGTCTTCTAACTATCGCATTGAAAAAAAAGATCCTTGAGTCTATGGCAGCGTAGAATCTTTTACTATGCAACAAAAATCATAATCCTGTATAATGTTTTAACTGGTTGTGTTTTATAAACTTTTTTATTTATTCGGTTTTTTTAATTTCATATTATGATTATTTTAATGAATTTTTATTATTGTATTTTTTATTTAGTTTTGGTTAGACTATAAGAAATTGCTAGTAACAATAAGTCCGCCATTTAACTATGTATTTACCTTTGTTTTTATTTTTGTATGGATTACATGGTATATAACGGTTAATAAAGATTTATTATTATTATTACTATTATGTTGTTTTAATATTAATTCATTCTCTTACTAAGAATTTTCTCAAAAGGGTGATATTTTTTTCTAGATAAAAAAGTAGTCTATGACACTTCTTAGCTCACGACTTACCGGCCATCTTTATGTAAAAAATCACGTTGATCTGTTGCTCCGTTGCGACGTTAGGAAATCACAAGCAAACATAGACACACACTTTTTCATTTATAATATTCTTATTTCTTCTTTTCCACATCCGCTCCTAAGTGGAGCATGTGGACATCACCAGTTGTCTCCAGGAGACCCTATCGCCAGCCAGCATTTTTGCCTCTTCCCACGTCAATCCAGCGCCCCTTAATTCCGCCGAATAAAGTCTAAAGATCGCCATTGACGGCCTTCCAGGACGGCGTGAGCCCGCAGGTTTAAAGAAGAGGCAACTTGGGTTTAGGTTCTCCTGAAACATGCGCAGCACGTGCCCAAGCCAGGTCCACCGCCGCATCCTTAAGACGCTCGTTATCATTATCATATGTATATATATATATATATATATATATATAGAATCGTATATATACAGGGTGTTCATTAAACCCTGTCACATTGATCAGTATGAGCAAGAAGACATATTGGCACATGAAAATAAATTTTTGAAACGAATAAAATTTTTAAAAACATAATATCAAAAAAGCAAATGGTTTCTGACTTCTGCAAGGGGGAAACAAGAAGGAGGGGAGAGGGAGTCTGATACGCCAAAAACGCGCGGCCGCGCTTCCCTCGCTTCTCCTATGCAGAAGTAAGCAACCATTTTTTTTGTTTAATATTTTATTTTTAAAAATTTTCTTTGCTCTAAATATTTTTTTGAATATGCTAATATGTCTTCTTGCCCATACTGATCATCGTGGTTTCGGATATGACAGGGTTTTTAGAACACCCTGTATATTTATATCACATAACCTCGCAATAAATGAAGTTACGTCTTATTTAACTCGACCATATAAACGCAGTTACGTTTTACTAGCTGTTGTTGATATGAATTATATTCTCCATTCTTACATTTTGCTCCCACACAGTATAAAAGATGATACCTTTAAAGCTAACATTAATTTATTTTACTACTCCTACCAGAGTTTTGTGTTATTTAAGTTACAGGATAAAAATCTCAGCTGTGAAGTCAAATTGTAAAACTAATTTATTTGTACAAATATCATACTACTTGTACTTCTAGATACACAATTACTCACCTATAACTGTTAAAGAAGAATTTAGATAATCAGAACCTATTATAAATGCAGTATCCTATGCGTTAGGTGCACAAATATCTAAATCCGTGCATTACGTAAAGCCGAAATAGGCTTTATCGACAAAGAGTTCCACGTTGGTTTAGACACGTAGAGCCAAAGAACGGCTAAAGTGATTTACGATGCGAACGTTTTTTTTTTTTTTATTAAATTGAAAACATTACATATTATACATAATTATATACAATATTCCCAAGGATTTTTTTAAAAAAAAACTCATTTAGGGACATACAGTTAACAAATTTATTTCAAGACGTTTTTATATTTTAAACTATAATATTATTTACAAAAGCAGAAAAATTAAAATGATGATATACTACAAATTAAAAAGGGTATGAAAAATACTTGAAAATAACAAAATAAACAGAATACTAGGCATGGAAATAAATTCAAAATAATGTTTACATTATGCAATCTGGGAAAGAAAATTGAAAAAGTTTAAAAATTACATGTATGTATACATACTGAACTAGTACAAAATAAAATCATTTTTTTTAATTAACAAAATATGCGCACACCCAATACAGGTTAATTTTTTTTATCAAAAACGTATTGAAATTATGTATACAAGCCAAAAAAAGTATAAAAAAAACACAAATAACATTTAAATAGTATTAAAAATTACATATACAAGCAAAAACGGTAAAATATTAAAAGATATATGTTCAAGATGCGCATTCTCTGGATAAACTAACATTATTTATTCAAAGTACTTCTGGAAAAAATAATTCTTCAATTCGCACGTCCTGTTTCTATATTTTGAAATAGGTACTTTAAATTTTTGTGGCAATTTATTAAATTCCTTGAAACCTATGTATTGTAAAGATCTAGTACCAAACTTCGTAGACTTCACAGATCCAATATAAATATTGTTTTTTGATCGAGTACTGTACCGATGGATGTCTCTAATGAAAGCTGGCTTTATGTTACTGTGCATTGAGTCGAGAGTAGTATTAATGATAGTGTCAGTTATCTCGAAATAGGAAAGCATGCTAAAAGGTATGATTTTTGTGTCAAAATAAATGTCCCTTACATGAGTATCATACGTTGATGCATGCGGAAATCGAGGAAGATCGAGAAAGACATGGCATGCCCCAATCCAACAAATATTTGAAGATGGATATGCCATAAGTCTGAATATTCTGCACAACGTGCCACAGTGCAGCCGTGGCCTGAACCACCGCAACTCGAAAAATTCACTTTGGAGAAAAACGCATAAATTTTTTCAAACATGATCGTTATGATATTGATAAAAAAAAAAGATTAATAGGGCAATATCACATATTACGAATACCGATAAAAATATATGAAATTGATTTAGAATAATTAATTGTATTTTCAAAATTAATGTGGATGTTATAGAGAAATGTTTTTATACATAACTTTAAAAGACAAATCACTAGAAAAACGCAACATGTTTGGCATTGATAATTGTGGGGTCAAGATTAACAATGTTCTATAAAAATTTAAACTGTCAGGAACAAAGTTCAAAATTAGCATCTGTAGCTGAAGGACATTTATTTTATTTATGTATTCATATTTTTCTCTTACAAACTATAATTAATAATAAAAATAATGTGACCTCACTGGGGTTACCCGTGCTGAGGACACTTAACAATATACTTTTTTGAAATGTTTTTACATTTGAGAATAAACAAAGAAGACAAACTTAATAAACAGAGATAATTAACAAAATATTCACAGTTTTAAAAACTAGGTATATATGTACAACTTTATTATTTATATTACAAAACGCACAATGAAAATAACAAAAACCTAACATAAGCTATACACTTGTGGAGCTGTTGATTCTTTTATAGCCTTTTTTAAATCTGGATTCTGTTTGTAAACGATTTTTTTCTGCAGTGTAAATGGGGGCTAGATTTCTAAACGTCCGCGCGCTATGCAGCTGCAAGACGAGTTGTAATCTAGCTCTTGTATAATTTAAATTTAATCTGAATGGAAAAGGGGAACTATGCGCTCTGTAGCTGCAAGGCGTGTTGGGATGCTTATTGTACAGGGCCGTTGAGGTGATTACAAAAATGGCGCTTTATTAATTATAAGTTACGTATTAAGGGCGTGGACAATGGTATTACCGTTTTTGCGGGAACTCAAATTACAAATTTAAATATATTTTTTATTCTACTAATAAGCACCAAAAAACAATTTTTTTACTCAGCAGCATTTCATTGACCCTTATTACTTCAAAAATGTTTAAAAAAATAAATGTTTCCTATTCTTAGAAAAAAGAGTCGTAAAAGTCATTTTTTGAAATTCGCATCAATAACTGTAGACAAAAATAATTGGCAGATTATTGTCACAATTTCAACATTCAACCTACATCGCATACCCTACCTCAGTATTTCTTTATAACTCGCCATAACCAGACCATTGGTGTCCATCCGCTATATTATTTATGAATCGTCGCGGCGTTTTACACATTTATTCTCCATCCAATCGCGCCAGTGTAGTGCCAGTAGCTCGCTGCAGAAGGCCTTCTGCGTTACGCGTATTTGGTGCCGCATATTTAGTGTCAAGTGCCTGGCTCCAGCCAAGTGCTACAAGAACGAGACGAGGAGATTGAATGAGGTTAGTGGCTTCCCTTTCTAGTCCATCTTCCTTGTTAAGAGATACCGCATACCGCATCGCTACGAGGATACTCGCTTATTTTCATTCTACTCCCCGCAATAATATCGTAGAAGCCCTAAGGCTTCGCCCCGGCTATACCGTGCCCCGCATGCGCAGGGAAAATAGTTTTCTCCGCCGTGCAATATTAAAATTTGATACTGCAAAAAACGACTTTTAGTCATTATCACGCCTAAAATGCAGTATTTCATAAGGTTTACTGCGTTTTAATTGGTTTTCGGAGAAAGCAGAACTATCTTTTAAATATAAGCAATTTAAATTAAAAGACACATTTATTATCAAAAAAACGTGGTTTATTTTTACAAGTAATAATATTTGACGTTATCAAGCTAAAAATGTTTTTAAAACCGCATTTTAGTTGTATTTAAATCAACACTATTTTGACTATGCTTAAAGGTTAAAAAAAACAGCCTTGTTTCTTCCCTAGGGAGTTATTTAGATCTAAATTTATTGCAGCAGAGAGGAAACACATTTTTGAAAAGGGAAAGTGACCACTTTACACATTGTGCAACATTCACCATTCAGCCTACGTATTAACATCCACATTTCCTCAACTCTTCCATCTGTTGACTTTTGTGAAATAAAAGATCTGAAACCTTTATCATGTGGTATAGTTTCATCCGGCTGAACCAAATCGCGTTCTAGGCAAGCCCTGTAGCTCAATCACAAATAACTATCGACGTGCTTAAAAACATGCTAAGCATTTGAGCGATCACAATGAACAATAATGAACATGCTTAAGTTATCGCAGTCATAAGTCAACGCGTGTGTAATCTCTAGGTCAATGCTCGTGTCGGTTTGTTTTTTGTTTGCCTCGTAAATAAATACAGTTCATTGGCGAAAAATCTGCGTTTACTATTAAAAATAATACAATATATTGCATTTGCAAAATAGTAAGGAGTATCTTTTACAAAAAAGTGACAAATTAATTACAATTACGACTGCTTTTCTTGATATTTAGCTTGCTAACCGCCGGCTTAATGCAATAAAAAGCATGATAATTAATTAATAAATAAAAATAGAAGTTTTGGAATATTTTCCATATTTACACCGGTGAAATTCAAATATGTGATTGCGCAGCAGGATTATACGTCACGAAACGTAAATATTTTGACATTTAATATTAGGTGTTCACGAATGTTCCATTGTGATCGCGAATACAATAAACAACCGTGGTGAGAGAAATTGTTATCACGTCGCTTATTAGCACGTCGATAGTTATTTGTGATTGAGCTACTGTAAATGCCTTCTTCTTCTTCAGCCTTATTCTCTCCACTGCTGGATAAAGGCCTCTTCCAAACGTCTCCATTCCTTCCTATCACCCGCTTTCATCATCCACGTTTTACCGGCAATCGAGGCAATGTCGTCGACCCATCTTTTCTATGGCCTTCCAACACTTCTTTTGTTTGCTCATGGTCTCCACTTTATTATTCTGGGTGTCCACCTGCCAGTATTTTGCCTCGCCAAGTGTTCTGCCCACTGTCATTTTAATTTCGCCACACGATCCATGATAAATCCCTGTAAATGTCTAGACTTCCATATTACCTTCTCAGAAATATTTTCCCTCTCTGTTGCAACAAATTTAGTATTTTATGGACTAAAACCTTGATGTTACTGAATTGGTAAGTATTTGATTTACAACCTTCCGGTTGTAGCAAAAACAGAGTTAAATACACTTATAGCTAATTAAATGCTGATTACGAATTATTAATGACTAAAAATCCACAGAATGTGAATTGCGGGGGAACATATTTATGCTGACTAAACTGAAGGCCATGTCAAGAAGTGAATTTCAGAAAAAAATATTCGAGGATTGAAAAAAAAGCTGGCTTAAGTGTATTATATCCGATGGGGGAAATAAATAAAGATTTTGAGTTTTTGGATCAAACAGTGTAATCTATACATGCGTTTGTTAATTTTAATCAAAGCTCTATTTTTTTAATAAAAACATTCTTATTAAAGAGCATTTAATTTAAGTATTTAATTTTTATTTTATTGTTTCCAAAACAGAGTTTATTTACGAAATGATGTAGCGGAAATTATACCACGGTAAAAGATAATATCTATTGTCAACCATATGGCTTACGTATGCCTATTTACAGAATGGGAGAAATATGTTTTTATATCGACTTGGAGCATAAACATAAACATATACGCCTATCGTTATCAGAGAAAGGCAACCAAATTATATATTTTTTTAAATTGTTCTATTCGTATCACTACTTATGGAGCAAATGGAAGACGAAATAATAGGGCTTATTTAGATGAATTTCACTTAAGCTTAACCCATTTGGTACGTACCTTTTTGAGACGTGCAAGAGAGTTGGTAAACGAAGAATTCAGTTAAAAAATTAATTAATCAATAAAAAAAATCCAACTTTTACTATTTTAAAGTTGGGCATTGGTTAAATGTTTAAATTTCAAATATATAAAAATAACATTCAAACAACCTTATATTGATTAATGTTATCACAATATTTTATTGAAAAGATGGTACTCGATTGCGACAAACTTGCAGCTACAAAGCTACTTATTTAATATCTATAAATTCCCTAAACAATACTTTGAGTTTGTCCAAATTTTTGTCGACAAGGACTGGATTCAACTCCCTAGGGAGCGGTTAATATTATATTACAGCAAAGATAAAGAACATTATAGAGAAGGTAATATGTAATATAGAAGTCTTAAGCATCTACAGGGCTTATGACCGACTATATGACGACTTAGACGAAGAAGTATAAAAATGAAAAAAAAATAAATTCAGTCGTTGCATAGTATGTAGGTGAAATAATTCAATTAAATGAATCTCACCCGCATAAATAAAGGTTTTAGCTCTTTAACTTCACAAACATCAGCAGATGAAAGAATTAAAGGAATGTCCCAGCGTGGCAAGCTGGGACAAGACAATATTGTCGTATTTATTGTATTGTCCACGTGTAAACGACCCTCGAAGGTTCGCAGGCCAAAGATTGACAAACATGTGTTGTTCATTGTGTACTTCAAATCGACAAGGCATGTTAGATACGTATCTTTGTTGAGGGTTCGAAGAATCACATTGAGATTATACTGAGCACCTTGCGCTGGCATCAATAATAATAATAATAATAATGAAAATACGGGTTCGTGACGTCATTTGCACCTTTCGTTCAAGCTTGCGCCACGCGCCGTGCTAACCACCTGCTGGGATTAAAATGAAATACATTTATTAATTACTAGGCAACAAAGATACGACTAACGATTCATTAACGGGTAATGGCTGTAAACAGGGCGATAGGTGAATGGTGAAAGTTCAGCCATTATGATCCGGCAACAAATCCGACATCAAATTTCTTTACGGTTGATCTTAATTTACATGGACAGTGTTTTAAGTACTTCTCTCCCTACAATATCTCAATTATTGCAACAGAAAGGGAAAAGATTTTTAAGAAGGGAATATAAAAGTCTAGGCATTTACAGGGCTTATGATCTCTCATTGGCTGGTTTAGGTGGCCATTTTACATCCTGTATAACAATTTAATATTGTGCTTATTTATTTTATTAACATATACGGCAAATCTGCCTTTTACAAAAATTTATAATATGAACATATTTGGTTTATTTTTTTTTTAAAACGTAAATTACCCTTTACCCAAGATTTATAAACAAAAATTAAACCGTAAAATTATACAACATATTAAGCAGAAGTTTAACCAATTTAAGAATAAATGTAAAAATCCAATTAAATAATAAAATATTTTAAAGTAAGTAAGGATTTAAGTTTGTGAGTGAAAATTCTTGATGAAAGTTCATTGTAATTTATTATATAAATAAAAGACGAGTGATACTTTAATCCACAAATTTGGAATATCGAGTGACCGGTTTCATCGCTTTCGCGACATCTTCGAGACTGGTATCTTTATAAAAATATTAATTTTGGATTTTATTATAAATTAAGTTACTTAAATATAAAATTGAGATAAACATGTGGACTAAACTGATGATGAATTTAGCAGCGCACGAGCCGTAATGACGTTTGTAAACCTCGTCATCAACAAACGGTGATCCTGAGAGGTCTGTTATTTTTAACGACGGAAGTTGGTAGCGTAGTGCGTTCGTTATGGCTAGCCTGGCGTTGTTCAACTTTGTTGTTTGGCGGCCAGGCAGTCCCATACTACTGAATAAATAAAAATAATCTAAAAAAATAATTAATCCACCCTTATTGTACCGTGTAGTGGGGATTTGGACAGTACTTATAAACTAGGCCATAAGGTGTGAATTGGGCCGATAGGGGAGGAAGAAAAAAAAACCCTGTTACTAGGTGTCATTTTTACACTTACACATGTTTAAAATAATTTATTCTACACTATTTATTTGCATTTGCATTTTCATCAAGTTGATATTTAATATGGACATGATCAAACATGTCAAATTGAGATTAACATGTCCGATATACAGTAAAACATGATCCATACGATATTAAAAATAAATCATCACCTGTTATCGAAATCAAAATCAAGAAACGAGCTCTTACTTGGGTCAGGGGTAGAAAAACCGTAGTCGCTTTACATTTCAATTATATTATTTATTTTAATTTACAGATTTTAAGTGTGCTCGAAGTTTTGTTTTGGATTTCACTTCCAGTGAGATTAATAAGTATTGCAACAGAGTTGGAGTTTTAAATGCGAATGTGGAACTCCAGTTTTTTTAAGGTTTTTTGAAAATTTATAAAATAATTAAGTTTAACACGCTAATAATTAAAAATATAAAGTATTATACAAGAAAAGAAAAGAAAAGCACTGCAAGAACGTTGAGGAGGGTGAGGAAATAAATCGAAAGAGGAAGAGACGGATTTTCATAATATAATTTATTAGTTTAAAATTAGCTTGTGATATAACATTAAGTATCATTAAAAAATACACAAATTAATTATACACAGGTCAAAATATTATATTACGGGTTATAGCCCCAGAGCCAACAATGATAAATGAAAAAAACTCATTTTCATAATCTTAACGGACACAATACCAGTTTTGAAAAAAAATACCCACATAAAAATTTATTTTCATCAGAATAGGGAGAAGTGTGACGAAAATGAGGTAAAGGGGTTGTGGGGTAAGTAGAAAATAAATGTCAGGAAAGAGTTTGAGGGGAAAGGGATGGAGACAGGGATGCCTAAAAAATTGTTGTAGGTCTAAGGAAAGGTAGTGACATCTGCTCTGCGTTTTGATGGCTTGTTCTCTATAACTTGCCGGTCTTAGTAACAAATTACTTGCGACACCAAAAAAACACACAAAACAAATTGTAATCGTTCCAGTAATCTTTTATAACAGTCCACAGCATGCAAGTAACAAGAAACAAAAAAAACAAAACATGAAATAAAACACAAACATTGTGAAAGCAGCTTCAAAACATGAACAAACTAAAAACAATAAGCAGGTAGACCAGCAAAACCTTATTCTCGAAGACGCATAACTCATATAACATAACATATGGACACCAGACATTTCAAGCACAGGTGACATCTCTACGCCAAGCGGTTTCTGACATTCTTTATTTTGAAGATATGGCTTTCAACATGTCAATAAAACAAAATTTTTATTCCAAATCAATTATTAATATTCAAGGATTACATTTGTCACAATAAATATTTTCGTCGTTTTTTTAAGATATTATAAACAAAAAATCTACTTGTTTTGGATTTCATCCGATCTTACTAGATTTTGATTTTACCTTATTTTAATCGATTCAGCCCAGTTCAGAGTAATAACACGCCACTGGCCAGAGTCATCCGTACGGAGAAAACCCATTTTATAATTATTAATTACGAAGTTAGCTACAGATTGCAATACAACGGGCCTTTGATACTCGTGTCGAGAATAGCGAGCGCAAACCGAAACCATACATTAAACGTTTGTTGTTAAACTAAAAACCAAACCAAAATATGAAACACTTTTGTTCAATGCAATATAGGTAAAGGGTGTCTTAAGTGAATTATTACTCTGAGAGCCCAGTCCAGTTGAGAGGTAATAAATATCTATGTTTGCTCGATTTCTCCAAAATAATTAAGCGAACTTATCTGTTTATTAAGGGGTAAAGCCACTCCAAAATTAAAGGCCGCTCGATAGTCTTTGAAGTCAACTTAAAAAAGGGAAAAGAGGGCAATATATTTTGAAAGGCCAAATGGTGCTCATTACAGATTAAAGGTAAATCGAAAAAATCTATTGTTAAATATTAATTCAAACTTTAAACGCGTTTTTCTCGTAACATGTTTTTTGAATTAGCCGTACATGTAACTTGGTCAAAAAAGCACCGATTTTTTTTAATTTCAAAAATAACCCGCTAAGCTTCTATTTAGTGGCCTGTTAGCGCGTGGGATAAAGGGGATATGGAAGGGAAGAAGGAAAAATACACCACAACACCCAGACAGGTTGAGAAAAAAAATATGGATTTTTTTCTTGCAACTGGCGGGAATCGAACCTGAGACGACCGTTTCACAATTAGCCGTCTAACCAAGTAATCCACGCCCCCCACGCCATTCGGAATTCCCAATAAAATTGGTTGTTTTCTTTTTTTTATTATAAAGAATAAATCATGTGATTTCTTGCTTGAAAATGAAAATTTTCATTAAAATCTTCAGTACATTTTTTTTAAAACTGTATTTTCTCATTTCCGTACCAAGTTCTATAGTTTTTTGTATGCATTTATAAAACTTATTTTATTTTTTTTTTAGCTTGTAAATTATAGGAGAAATATTTCCGACCGCGGAACACTTCGCACAAAGATCCTCTACGGTTTTAGGCTCTGCGGCCACCATTTTTAATAAAAAAATTACAAAAAAAACTGTTAACTTCAAACTATTGAAGTTTTCCGATTCGATTTTTCGTTACTTTCATTGCACTTTTTTTTAAATTACCTTTTTTGAAGCGCTTTTTTGTGGCTACCCTTAAACTACACTGCAAACGTCGTATCACTTATAGATGCTGCATAAGAAGAGTTAAGACCTTCTTTGAAAAATATGTAATTCCATAAAACGGGGGGCTAATTGCTTTAATAATAAGCCTTTCACCCATTAATTATTATTCTATGGATGTAGATGTACTCATGAAGGTATCACCAGGTAAAGCTTAAGCGCTGGTAGCAGCTGCTTTATAAGACACAAAACTACACTAACTAACTACCTACATCCTACATCACTAATGGTCGTCATTCGGCAGGTGTCGTGTGTTGTGTTGTGTTGTGTTCCTACTCTTTAATTCTCTTCTTTCAACCAGATGGTCTACTGAATCGAAGTTCTGTCGTCCTTTAATTTGTAGTTGAAGGAAGACATGACTCATTTTCTAATAGTGAGTTATTTACAACTCTTTAAAAATGGTCCCAATTTTCTTAATGTAAATCATAAAAATGCAAATACTTTTTTTTTAAATATAAAATAAAACAAAAATAGCCTAATATATTACAATAGAGATGAAGACCATTCTATAAAAGGTAGTATAGACGTCTAGGCATTTACAGGGCTTATGACCCGTCATTGGCAGGTTTAAGTGGCCACATTACACACTGTGTAACATTCACCATTCTGCCTATGTTTGAACACTAAATTCCTTCAACTCTCATATCCGTTGATTATTGTGAAGTTAAAGAGCAGAAACTTTTATTGATAAGGGTGAGATTCTGACTGAAATATTTTACCTACATACTAGGCAACGCCTTAAAATACTTTTTAATTTGTATACTTCTTCTTAGACCAGCTGGATTTATCAACAGTATTTTGAGTTTGTCCAAATTTTTGTAGTTAAGAACTGGTTTCAACCCCCTTGGGAGTTATCAATATTAATATATTACAACAGAGATGAATAATGTTTTTTTAATTTTTTTTTTATTCTATACATATCTACTTTTACACATCTAGTAAATGTTATCACTGTAACTCTCTAAAAAAAGATACTAACTCTTGTGCTTGGAGAGTAACTTACACTGTTGTAGTTGTTTATTTATAAGAGTTTTTTATAATTTGAAATACGAGTACATGAAAAAAAAACATAGATATTAAGAAATGTATATAATGAAAAATCATAAAACAATAATACATTCATACTAATTAAAATTTAGTGTAGTTTTTACACATTGGTTTTCGTTTTTTTATTTTTTTTATTGCATTCTTTTTTTTACATAAGCATTCTTTCGAACAATTTTTTAATTCCCGCCAAACTGCAAAAGTAGCTTTTTTGCAGGGATTTCTCTCTTTAAATATTTTGGTAACACAATATAATAATAGTAACATAAAAATATAAAAAATCTGAAATATATCAATAATATAAATGTTAAAAAAATTAAATACAAGCAAATCAAGTTTTTTTGATACCGAAATATATACAAAATAATAAACAAACACTTTTTTAAACACTGTTTTAAATTGTTTGGTTTCCCTTTTTTTTTTTTTACACACTAAACTTAGAATTTAAGAAAAAGATTTCCATATTTCTTCAATTCTTCCATTTGTTGATCTTTGTGAGGTTAAAAAACTGAAACCTTTATTGCTGTTGGTGAGATTCTGATTAAATTATGTTAAAACACAGGTAGAATGGTGAATGTTACACAGTGTATAAAGTGGCCACTTAAACCAGCTAATGACAAAAATTTGGGCAAACTAAAATATTGTTCGAAAATAGAGACGTTCGTTTTTGCTGATAATTAAGGAACAAAATAATTAATACAAATAATAATAATAATAATATGATTAATAAAACATTTTATTCCAGTAAAATGACTAAATAATGCACAGCCAATTTTACCATGTAAGACAACAAGATATTTCATTTTGATATAACAATGTAGAGATAACATAGATAATATTTATAATGTATTAATAAAAAAATTAAAAGATAAAAACTTCCTAAAAAATATAATCCAAAGTACAAAACAAAATGAATAAAAATGATCAACTTGAAAGGAAAGAATTTTTTTTTTAATGAATTTGTGCCTAAATGAGATAAAATAAAATTATATTCTACAAATAATATTTACTCCCCTATCTACATTATTACCTCAAAACTGTCATTTATTGGGATGTAATAGACATTGGTAGTGCGAAATTATTTGATGATTATGCCCGTTGAAGCAAATAATATATCATATTATATTTAATCATAAATTACAATAAAAAACATTTTAACCACTACAATGCTTTCCATTCGTGATTTAGGGGTAACTACATTATTTTTACACTAACGCAGAGAAGAAGATAAGTATAATTAAGATTGTATTATATTATTTTACAAACATGGGTAAAATCTGTAGTTTTTAGGTTTCGCTCTTGTCCTATCACCGTGAAAACGTGAAACGAAATACTATTATTTTTATAGACATTATGATAAAAACGATTTTGAACTGAGAAGACATTAGAAGTGGTTAAAAAAATACTTTTATTTTAAAACAGTTATTCTTCATTTACAGCTTAAATAGTAGGACATAAAATTAAACTGTTATTTTAAAACAGTTTCATAATAAAATCAACTAACATTTTATACAGTTTTTTTAAAGGAATAACCTTGCCAGCAAGTGGGAAAGAGATGATATGGAAGATACGTATGAAAAATACACCACAACACCCAGACGACTAACTGCGAGACTGGCGTCGCGGGTTCGATTCCCGCCAGTTGCAAGAAAAAAATCTAAGATTTTTTCTCTATTAGTCTGTGTGTTTTGGTATATTTTTCATTACTTCCTTCCATTTTCTCTCTTTATATTGAATACGCAGAATTTTACAAAGTGTTGACTGCATTTTTAATCTGTATTGATCGGAGGGAGTCAGAGAAATTGTTGTCAGATGTAGAAGGACGTAAGCTGATTTCAAGTTTTACTCTCAGTGACTTAGGATTTAGAGATTTAGGTTTTAATTACATTTTTAGGTGTTCATAGTATATTTATTATTTGGTTTTAAACCTGGAAGTAGGGCACACATAATAATAAGATTGATTTTTTTTTTGTATTATAATATAAAATACATTATTTACTGCCTTAGAACGGGGAAGCTATCCCCAGTTAGGCAGTTTAGATAAACCGCCAGCAAAAAAATAAATTTGTTTGTATACTTTTACCACTCAATTAATCCATAGTATGAGTAATTCAATGTAATTTTTTAAGTTTGTAAGTGAAAATTCTTGATGGAAGTTCATTGTAATTTATTTTGAAAATAAATGACGAGTGATTCTTTAATCCACAAATTTGGAATATCAACCAAATCGGAAAAGCATATTCTAGGTGGGGTCGAAGTAGTGAGCAGTAAAAGTTTTGATGGTATTAATATTTATGAAGCCCATCGTCATTCTATTGATGAAACCAAGAAATTGGAAAGATTTGTTTACAATATTATCAATGTGTTCACGATAGGAGAGTTTACTATCGAAAGTAATGCCAAGATCCTTTATTGACGAAACCTTGAAACCGAAAAGCGCCTCTTATGCCTTTTATTTTATTGTGTATTTTATATGGCACTTATTGTAATGAACTCGTAAGGTTTAACACTAAACACGCCTAATTTTGGGCGTTTTCAAGTTACTTTTGAAATTAGTTTTCTGCTGAAAATCTTGTTTCAGTCGGTCACTAGTGCCTACATCCGCATTATCTAACTCCGCGAGAAAAGTCTACATCCATCTATCCACAATGGCCGGGCATTGCAATTCCACTGCATAATAGCGGGACAATGCCAAACGAACTGGCAATTTGTACTCTCGCTAATGGAATGTTAATGCACCGAACGCCGAACGCCGAACCCAGAACCCACCTAGTGTTGGCTGTTGGCTGTTGGCTGCTGGCCGATGCAACTTCAGTGTTGTAATCCCGCGAAACCTGTCCCTCCGAATGCTCAATAAACATCTCTGGGATTGCCGGCATCTTAACATTAAACCTACTCGCTCCCATATCCCGTAACATACATTTCATGACTCGGTATGGCAGTACAAAAAGAAGTTAAAGGTAGTTTTGTAATAATTACAATTATTCCAATTTACTTTCTAAGACATTGTTAATGTTGTATAATAATTTAACAATGTTTTGAGTATGTCCAAATGCTTGCAGACTAGCTGGATTTTTTCCCTAGGGAGTTGTTCATATTTAAATTCTCAAACCTTCTCCTCCACCTTCTCAAAAATGTTTTGCCTCTCTGTTGCAACAATCTGTTGCTGTTCCCACTCCCTAGGGAGAAAATCCAGCCAGTCTGCGAGCATTTGGACATACTCAAAACATTGTTGAATTGACTACCTGGTAAAAGAAGAAGTATACAAAATTGTTTTCAGGCGTTGCCTAGTAGGTGAATTAGTTCAGTCGAATGAATCTCACCCGCGTGATAAAGGTTTCAGCTCTTTTACTTCACAAAAGACAACAGATGAACGAGTTAAGGAAATGTGGATGTTCAAACATAGGCAGAATGGTGAATGTTACAGTGTGTAAAGTGCCACTTAAACCAGCCAATGACAGGTCATAAGCCCTGTAAATGCTTAGACTCCCATACTCCCTTCTCAAAATAGTTTTCCCTTTCTGTTGCAACAAATTTGTAAAATAATCCCCGTATATACCAGGCGCGTTCCGACCATTCATAATGTGAATATTCGCAAATAATAATATGTATTTTATTATTAAAAATTATAAATATGAAAAAAATCTACAATTCTAAATAAAATTTTCGCATTCCTATGTGAGGTTCAAAGTCCATAGTCGATGACACACGCGTGCTAAAACATTTCACCTAAAATAGTGCGATGACCGAAGAAAGCAATGTCATCATTTTCTGTAGAATCCAATATCACATTTAATGCAACTCCATGAATATTGCACATGAAATCGGGGGCATCGTTCTGCAGTACATTAACATCGTCCCTGCCACGAAGAAATGAACTGCAAAAGAACGTAGTCTATAAAGAGACCATAGGACGCAACGCCAATCAGTCAGCCGTTTAGTCAGTCAGCCCAACAAGTTCACTTCAGTCCAGCTCAACGACATCACTCAGTTCCAGCATGTAGTTCAAGTGCAGTCTCTTCAACCCATCATCGACGTAACACTCGTCCGACATAATTAATTATTTATTCGCCATGTAATAAATAAACGTCAAACAGCAACCTCGTGTCTTCTCTGTCGATCTCTAACTGGGGTAGGAAGTATATCCATACAGACGTGTAATCATACTGTACCCTAAAAGGATAAACCACGGGAGTCGCATTGAACGAAATGTCCAGAAAACACAATTTCGTTTTAGTGCGAATTTCAAAACGTCATGATGATATTTGGAACCAAATGAGATAATTTTAATCTGTAAAGATCTTTCATTGTAAAAAAAATACTATTTTGAAAAAAATAGCACATAATAAAATAGCGTACCTGGGACTACTGATGTTTTCTGCGTTAAAACAAAGTGGACATCAGATTTTAAATTTAAAAACGCAATGTTGACATTGGTGATTTGTCCACGTATAAAATAGCTTATTGCGATCATTTATGCATTTTTAACTAAAAAAACGGCAAAAATTA
>NW_028280323.1:0-52217 GCF_059751315.1 Micrasema longulum
TCTGAACATATTATACAGTTTTATAGTGAGAAGATCTTTAAATATAATTATGTATCCCCGTACTGCGGGCCAACTGTTTGTGACACCTGATTTTTATAATCCGAATCATTTCTATTAAACTTATATGTTATTCTTATTTATATATTATGTAGGTGCATATAATATGCATTTGTGTGTTCGTTTTGAATCAACGTTTCTCGTATTGTCAAACCTTATTTTATTGTTGTCATTATTTCGTATTTACTGCATTTTGTGGTTACCTACTGTATTGTATAGGACTCGTCGCACATTATTCATTCGATGTGTATCAGTTAAATTTAAAAAATAAAATGAATTTAACATACTTAAAAAAAAAAACAATTTACATCATTTCGTCATTTGAATTTTAACAAAAAGGTTTCTAACTTTTTACTAAGCTCTTTATTGTACCATTTTCAATACAATTTACAAGTTTTAAGCAAATATATTATTTTCATACTTACGCACCCATACACCCATACCTCTCCCTCTTTCATTCTCACACGCACATGTATCCTCTCCCTCATTCATTCACGCATACACACATTCACATACACATGAATACAAACGTCACACAAATACAATTACTAAACTTCTTTTCTTATATATTATGTGTCATTATATTTACAGTGGATTTTTTTAATTGGCTTTAGTATTGTTAAGATTTTTCTAATTATTTTGTTTATGTAATAGCTGTAAAAATCCCAAATAAAATGAAATAAAATAAAATAAAATAAAATAAAATATCCCAAAATTTATGTACCTTTCAACCTAGTCGAATGAGAAATAATAAGCCATAGTTTTAATGTCTTGTGAAGATGGCGGTATAATTGTTGGTAGTGGATATTGTAGTTGTTTTGTTAATATTTTACATAGTTTAAAGAGACAAAGTGATACAATATATGTCAACGATACCGTAATTGAGCCAAACAAAGCGAGAAGAAAGCAAAAATATAACGAGTGATAAATTACAATGTAAAAAGGAAAAAAAAAAACAAATATACTTCGGGTTAATTTAACTGACAATCATTAATTTCCAACTTTAGCTGAAATACGAGTTTTTAAATATTAGGTTTTTTTAAACTATTTTTTTCTCTAATTTTTCTATCTCTAAATGGATGCGCTTGTAGTAATTTTAGATTGCATGCTTTAAAAAAATGAGTTGATAGGGAGTCAAACATTTTATTTTATGTACGAAGCAAGTACCTAATTGATTGTTTACTGTTAAATCATATAATTTTAGGATTCCGAAAAATCCTGAGTGGATTAAAGAAAATTACAGGAAAGCGTGGGACGAACCCGTTGGACCAAGGCCCGATCTTTATGAAGAGTGGATGAAATGTAAAGATTTAAATCCTGAATCGGAAACTAAAAATATAGATTCAACTGAAAAAGCCGAAATACCAAAGACAACAGACGTGTAATGTAATGTTTCATTTCATATTCCCATTATATGTTATTTATATAATTAATAAAAGATTTGCTTGAACATGTAAGCATTGTTTTCTTATTTTGATTTGTGTTATTTGCCATTTCTAAAGATGATGTTTGTCCACATTAATCACCTAACAGTTTACTAGTTTCGAAGATGTTGGGAAAGCGATGAAACTGGTCACTGGTTATTTCAACTATGTAGATTTATCACTTATCTTTCATTCTATTATAAATTCAGTATTATTTTACTGTTCACTTTAATACGAGCCGTTAGACTGGTCACCTTGCCTTAGTGTACTTAAAATTATTTTATTTGGTTTGATATGGGTAATAAAATAACATTATCGTCTGTTATATTTATTTATTTATTAATTTTATTTTATTTTATTCAGAAAACATACAGTCATACAAAATAAGTATTAAACACAACAATTTTTTTTAACATAAAAAGACCAATTAAGTTTTCATAAATTGAAAAGATATAAACATTAAATGTGACAACAAAATAAAAAATAAATAAGAATTTTAAGTGGAAAAAGAATAATTGTTGACATTTGCGTTTTCCATGGAGGTAATAAATTAAAATAAATAAAAATACCGAATGTACACTCCGAGCCATCCACGCACACACATGAACGCACATATAAAACATGTACATTACATGCGGCACATATACATGGCATAAACCACTCAAGATGCATATTCAGCAACTATCCCAAATAATCGACCCCATGAAGAAATTTTCTGTACAAATGCAACGGGCAGTTAAAAATGTCTACATCAATACTGAGTCCATTATATATGTAGGTAAAGTGGTAAGTTCTGCATTCAAAAATCCAGTACAGGAAGAATAACATATGGCAGTCATCTCAATCAATATTTCAAGTCCACCCTGTCAGAAATCGAACCCAGGACATTAAGAATGGTAGACAGAACATTATACCTAATTATAAAAAATATATCACGAGATATTCATGATATTGTAATCATTCATAATTTGCCAGTTGTATATTTATAATATATGTACTAACCTACGTATTTAAACATACGGGATCTGGTCATAAATTACCTAGATACGCGGAGTATTTATGTAACAGTCAAATTTGTAACAAAAAAATATGACTCCTGCTTTGTACGTCAATCGTTATTGCATTGTGCTCAGTCGATTAATAAACATTAAAATCACTATACTGGCAAACCTTATGACAAAATGTGACACATTTAGCATACTCGTACGAATTATGACAGTAGAAATGGATAAAAGAAAATCATTTTTGCTTTCCGCATAGTGTTTTGAATATAACTTGGTCGCATTGTATCGCATATCTAACCACAAACTAACACTATAGCGCAAAAACGGATGCGATTCTTTTGTATCAAGAGACAAATAAATTAATAAAAGTGTGTATGTGTAATCTCTGACGAATCTGACTCAGTATGACAAGAACGCGTATTACAACATTTATTCGGCGAATGATTTTCTACGAAACAAATTGGCCATTCGCACTTGTTATTCGATTCATTGGGCCGAGTGTAGTCACGGAAACCCTTCTCGATCTTGAGCCAAAGACAATCTGTCTACGAAGTTAAGAGTTGTGTTTATGTCGTTATTATGATATTGGTGTTAAATATACAAAAGTGTCATTTGATGTTGTTGGCAACAAGAAAGCGTCAATAGCGCGAAATCTCTTTTGTTAAAGTGATATTCAGACAATGAGTTTTCGGGTTGTTTTGAGAAGAGTTTGATCGTGAAATAATGCGTTGTTTCTTCGTGTTTTGGATATTTATTATTGATATTTGATCCAGGTGTAAGATGACACCTGATTGGAGGTCGTCTTATGGCTGGGGAACGTATGATGAAGACGGCTGGGATGCGAGATATTATTTCTCATATTACACTACACTTGGAAGCAGAAATAATACCCTTGTAGCCTTGGAAGCTACGTTTTTATTACTTGTGCTATTATTTTCTCTAATAGCAAATGTAGCTATCATTGTTATTATACTGAGGTATGCATTTATTTATTTTACATCTATTTTAGTTTTGATTTATTTTATTAAGGAACAATGACAGCCAACTGGACGTACGTACACTTGTACGTACGATATTAAAATAGGTTATGTGATATTTTATTTTTTTCCGTTCACCATATCATCATACCTCGATGGTGCAGACGGCACTGCAAAAGTAAACTCAATGCAACGTACATCGATCATCTTTTACATGGATGTAGGTGGTCAGTCTTATGATTCAGGTGCCAGTCCAGGAACTATAAATATTCGGGAGTAAAAACACATTTTTAATAAATATTTCATTCCAATTATGCTGGGAGTCGAACCCGAGATCTCTTGCATAGTAGGCATACGCGCTGACAATTAAACCACGAGGCGGACTAATTTATAATGCGCGGTCAAATACCGTAAATTACGGTATTTTACCGCGCCTTTTGGTAAAATTACGTAATTTTACATCTATAGGTAGAAGTTAATAAATAGAAAGTAGATAGCTGCTAAACTGCCGATATGTACAGAAAAATAGGTCCCTATTATCCGCAGAAACCGTATTCAGCAAGCGAATTGCCTGATAAATGGGTGGATTCTGACTTGCATTCGTAAGCAGTGCATAAGATATCGCTCTAGTATAATTATTGGGAACATACAAACTGATGTATAAATACATATAAACATTTTCATTTCAATATATATAAATTTATTTCAACAGAGAGGGAAAAAGTTTTTGAGATGGGAATATGGAAGTCTAGGCATTTACAGGGCTTATGACCTGTCATCGGCTGGTTTAAGTGGCCACTTTACACACTGTGTAACATTCACCATTCTGCTCATGTTTGAACATCCACATTTCCTCAACTCTTCCATCTGTTGACTTTTGTGAAGTAAAAGAGCTGAAACCTGATGTGATAAAGGTTTCAAATAAATTTAAATACGAACAACTCCCTAGGGAGGAAATCCAGCCTGTCTGCAAGCATTTGGACATAATCAAACATTGTTAATATATATACTTCAATCTGTTACATACATCAAGGCACCAGAATATTTTTTTTCTAAAGTTTCTTGACTTGTCAACATGCAATAATTATATTTGTAAATTTTTCCTAAATAGAAAGCTTCTTTCTGTACCAACCAGTTGTTAATTACCAATTATAACAGTGTTGAGTAATAACTTGTCATTATATCGTTACTAATTATGAGTGTAAGTAGGTACATGTCTCAAAATTTATTAGCAATATGTACAAATTTAATATCTCGGCATTTTATAAATTTTGTGAGTTTACGATATGCGAATATAATACAAAGTTTGAACATCGTTAGCGGGTGTGACTACCTTGCTGAGGTCAAGTTCGATTCCGGACAAGGTCGACATGAAACAAGTATTTCAAAAGTGTTTTATCACTTCAATAATTATGTGTTGCCATATATTTTATCATAAATACAAGTAACAAGCTAACGTTATTTGAGCGCCGAATGTTTAAATCAAAAAAATTAATTTTAAAATGCCCATTTTCGAGTGGTACATCACAGTACCTTCATCAAACAATTGGTTAAGCTATGTTGCATTTGATGTATTGATGCCTCATGGACCATTAGATTCAGCTATGGGTGTGAAGATCATTATTTTTATTTTGTTACAGTCCATTCAAGTATTTAATAAACCTCACTCATGTATGCGTAACAAAAAGTTTTATGAAAATTATTAATGTAAGTGCCTACACATACAAAAATTGTATGTTTACTTGATTCACCGACAGGCACTGACACGTTAACATACGTTTATTTATAGTATATTCCCGACACATGCGGACTGAAGGTGTATGGTATGTTGTAATGTTTGAAAATGAAGGCAGTTTGAATAATATTCCGATGTCTGAGTCTGTTTTTATTCTCGCATTTGTTTATATTTTATTTCAATTTAATATATTTGTATTTTATTTTATTGTATTATTTTGTATTTTATCTTTAAACTAGGGATTTTGAGATGTCTGACGATTGTCAATTGTATAAAGTAGTGTCCATCAACCCATGTTTGTTTCTAGATTCTTATGGCGTAATGGTCAGTACGATTGCCTTCCATGCCACAGGTCTCGAGTTCAATTTCCGACATAGTAGATACATAATATTCATTTCGAAATGCGTTTTTACATTTATTTGACAATAAATTGTAGTCTGCGTTGTGCATATTATAAGGTAGAACAATATTTTGAGTTTGTCTAAATATTTGTAGACAAAATACTGGATTTCACCATCTAGGGAGTCATTTGGATTAACAAATTACGACATGAATGGAGAAGATTTATGAAAATTAAATAATAATAATAACAATTATGGATAACTTATATAGCGCCATTTTCGTAATATAATACCTCAAGGGCGCTTTACAAAGTGATTATATAAAGATATTAATTTAATTTTAGCTTTTTAATTTAAGAAATATAATGTACTTTATCACCACATGCTAAGAATTTATTCAAATGATTTGGAGAACAAGTGGGTTTTAAGTTTCTCCTGAAACATCACTTCACTCTCACAGTTTCGGACCTCTGCTGAGAGAGCATTCCATGCCGTAGGGTCTGCGACCGCAAATGCGCGTTCGCCAAATTTAGTGCGCTGTTTGCGTAGAGGTATAATAACTTTTACTTTCGGCGTTGATGTAGCTGATCTAAGCGTAAGAGTGATATGACTTAACTTAGAGATTCCGATAAATATGGAGGTCTAGGCATTTACAGGGCTTATGACCTGTTTTAAGTGGCCATTTTACACACTGCGTCATATTTACCTTTTCAATGACAGGTCGTGAGCTCTGTAAAGACCTAGAATTCCATATTCCCTTTTCTAAAATGTTATCCATCCCCGTTGTAATTTGTTAATTATAAGGTAGAAGTTAATAAATAGAAAGTAGATAGCTGCTGAACTGCCGATATGTACAGAAAAATAGGTAAAGGCAGCAAGCAAATTGCCCCATTAATGGGTGAATTCTGACTTGGATTCGTTGCGTCTAGGTGCGTAAAACAGTGCATGAGATCTCAATATAGTATATTATTGGGAACATACTATCTAATCTCTTTTAGTACATTAGGATTATATATATACTTACTTGAAATGTTATTTGGAAAGTTTTATAGTCCCGCGTCTGGCATCTGAAGCGTAAGACTGATCATATTGAGGGGAATGATGATGATGAATGTATCGATGACGTATATATTTTTTATATAATTCTTTGACTCACAGACAATAATATGCAATATTATTCAGATTCGATTTCTAAGAAAACTATTGATGATGCGCTAAAATCCCACACAGCATTGACACCATTTGGTACAGCTTACCTAAAATGACTGTGTTTTTATACAAGAATCACAAAGCTTTATACTACAGGATGATGTCTATCAACACGCTATAGCCACAAAAAACAAGTGGCTGCAATGATTTCAAAGAAAGTAATACTGTGATACATGTTAATAATTGAGCACATTCAAATAGTGATTCATTAAAATTTGAAAAAAAATAGATTAATATTAAATGTCATAGTTATTGTCTAAATGTGTTATACTCGTATGACACAAAAACACGTTTTTCCCTATTTAAAATGTAGCTTTTACCAGCAGCTTTGCTCGCGAGATATAAGGGAAAATTAACTAGGTAATAATTAGTTATTTTCGTTTAGCTACAAAAAAATACCCCGATGGAATGATATATTTTTTTGGGATACAAATTACCCTGCATCGTTTTCCGGTCCTCCAACTATCGCTATTAAAAAAATACGACTCCTTTATTCTATGGCGACGTAGTATAGTTATTATGTTCACAAATCCAAAATCCTTCTGCAAAATAGATAAAGATAGACACAAAAGCAAATGCTGAGAAGTTGCTGGTTGGCCCACTAAAGAACATCCCTCCCGATCCTAACACTGAAAGAGAAAATTGAAGTTTCCCAAATGCAAAAAATCCACTTAAAGAAAAATAAACCTTTTACATAATAAGCAAGGTAAATTATAAATGCAACACTCGTCCAAAAAATTAACATATTTTAAGAATGTCAATTTTAGATATTTAAAGAATCAATTTTAAATCAATTCCTTTTGACAACCCACCTTACCGCCTACTGATTTTTTAAATAATATTGCTCATTTTTGCTTTGTTTCTTATGTTTTAAGTATTTTTTAAATTTCAAGGTGAAAATTAAGTAGCGTATTTTACTTCTCAGCTCTCTGGCTATCCTTATGCACAAAATTAAGTCGATTGGTCGCTGCGTTACGATGTGAAGGAAACACAGACAAAAAAACAAACAGGCTTTTGCAATTAAACTATTAGTATATAATATGTCCTCAAGTTCATACATCAGCGTGCATTCCAACCAATCTTCTATCATGTAAATTTTTCTGTTTTTTGACATATTTAATTCCGTGACCATAAAGTCGATCATTATTTGTTTACTAATTTGTTTGATCAACTCTAATTGTTAAATTATAGGCATAGTAAATAGTCCCTGGACTGGCATATGAAGCGTAATACTGATCACCTTACCTTCATGTACTAAAAAATGAACGAATACACTTTGCTAAGTGCAATTACAGTGACGTATGTACCGATTAGAAATGATGAGCGACACAGGCATAGTCAATACATAATTTACAATGTGTTGAGTTTGTTCAAACTTTTTCCACAAACAACTGGATTTAACCCCCTAGGGCAGTGGTCGGCAAACCGCGGCTCGCGAGCCGCATGCGGCTCTTTAGCTTCTTGTGCGCGGCTCGCTCAGCACATGTTTCACTTTTCTTTCGATTTATTTCGTCTATGGATCCTAAAGAAGAACTTCTAGAACTATTGATATTCGGATTATTGAGGATATAACACATTTAACTCGATAAAATTGTTTCAATTTCACCATATGGAGCTAGACAATTTTTTTTTTTTTGTAGTTGCAAATTATTTGTACCTTGCTTTTGTTATGTGCAAGGTTTTATCGAATATATTTATCTTTAAATTATTTTCCGTTGACTTCAACATTTTTCACCGTAGACTTATAATAATAAAAATAAAGCAGAATCAGAATAAACAAAATAATTCTAGAAATATTACACTAACAAATAATAAAAAATCGTAAAAGTTGGACACAAAGAAACAAAAGAAGCTAGTTACCACCATCGAATAACTTAGCCTGCTTGATCGTCCCTGTAATGAATCGAACAGTCTCTCTTCGTGTATCATTACAGTTCAGGAGCTCCGCTAGGTTATTAGTCGCAGCAATCCGAGTGTTTATTTTGCATTCAAGCTCCTACCTCGGCCTATCAAACATTGGACAGTATATAAAAAGATGTTCCACAGTCTGCTCAGTGATGCCATCACATGGACAGCAACTATCGTCTCGCAGCCCAAAGAAGCTAGACAATAAGATTTCAAAAATAATGTTTCATTCTCAAGTAGGACTGAGTCAGCTAATTTTCACAAGGTTCAAAATCTCGCAACTCGGCGTACCATGTTGGATATGAGCTTTCTATACAAAATTGTTAATAACGTAATTGATAGCCCAGAAATTGTTAGAGGCATTTCATATCGAGTCCCTGTCCGTAGAACTCGTCAATCTGTACTCTTCGACATTCCTAACTCAATGACTAATTATCTAAAAAATAGCACTCTACGAAGAATACAGATTACCTATAATGACAGGTTTAGTGACATCGACATACTACATTGTAAATACCATACTTTTATCAGATCAGTTAAAGACATTTTAAATTTATCTCCTGCTTGACTTTTAACTTTTAATTTGATTTTTAATTTTATCTTTCAATTTTAACTTTTTAATTTTAATTCTTAATTTTAACTTTTGATTTAAATTTTTAACTTAATTTTAATTTAAACTTTTTATTTTAATTTTAACTTTTACTTTTAATTTTAAACATTTGATTTTAACTCTTAATTTATACTTACTTACATCTACTACCTGCATCGAATAATTTATTGTTGGTTGTGATTTTTTACAATTAAATTTAAATGTTCATGGAAGCAGAGAGAGAAGGAGGAAAGTAGAGTAGCTATACAATTTCTTCTCCTTTTTATGAACTTTTTATGCAATATTTATATTTTTACTTTTTTAGAATTGAATTATTTTTCCCCTCTCCTCCTGCATTCATTAGTGTGAAATCTGTAATTGGTCTTACTTTTTTTAATTGTTTTTTTTGTACCTTGTTTTATATAAAGACTGTATGATTTCATCAATAAATAAATAAATAAATAAATGCATGACTAAAGTGAGAAAGGTTTTATTTATATTTTCAAAGTAAAAATTAATAACGAGATACTTGTTTATATTAATCATAACGCGCTTTGTCCAAAGACATTTCCGGAAGAAATTTTCGATGTTCTAGATTTTGTGATCAAGATTTTCAACACGATTAAAGCCAAAGCTCTTTAATATAATAATAAAAATAATAGAGTTTTTGTCCAATAAAATACTGATATTATTACATAGAACATAAATTTTGTCTCGATAAAATATCAAATAATAGTTTGTCATCGGGTGCTCAGACATTAGTTTTAATTAAGATTAAAATAAAAGGAAAAGAGTACAGTCATAATGTTGTACACGCAAAAAATAATGAACATACATTATTTTTTTAAAGATGCTTTAGTATTAAGAATAGGATTAAGAAGATAGACTAAAAAATAATATATATTTATATAAATGAAATAACAAAATAAATAAAAAATTTCAATTTTATATCTAAAAAACCACAATTTAAAATTAAAAGTACCTGTTTAAATAAAAATCTTAAATTTGTTAATTAAATAAGAAAGAATCAAAAGAAAATATTAAAAATAAAAAATGTTTTTAATGAGGGATAAAAATAGAGTAAAAATGGGGTTTCTTAAAATAATGTTTTACATGAATAATAAATCAGTATAGAAACATTATGTCTACTTATATTGGCAATTTAATGAATTTGTACTTGAAATAGAGAGTAAATATGGAGATCTTTTCTGCATAACAAGATGTGTAAGGTTTCAAGAAAAAACTATTTAAAACGAAAGAAATTTGGCTCTCAAAACGAATCTTAACTGTCGTACTTTTGATCTATGGCTGTTTTGACTAATCAGTTTGCCGACCAATGCCCCAGGGAGTTATTAAGATTAACAAAAGACCTGTCATTGGCTAATAATGGTCATAAATCCTGTAAATGCCTAGACTGCCAAATTTCCTTCTCTTAAGTTTTCTCTATATTTGTTGTTATATATTAAATATACTACTATTTGCAAGATTGCTAAAAGGATTGTATTTATTTGTGAATATAAATCAAGTTGTTAAAATATTGTGGTCACTATTAAGTAAAATGTGTAAACATAAATGCGTAAACTCAGATTGCTGTTTTTCTTGTAAAAATTTCATATTTTATATTTTAATACCCTACCTTTCAATTTATATAAATGTGGGCATCCTGTTTTTTAACTTAATAGGTTAATTTATGTAAACTTTATCTTTCTCACAAAATATATATGTACGGCAAATTTTGCCTCCGTTCAAATTAATATAATATTTCTGGCCTTACTTAAAAACCTGATATAACGTTACGCCTAGGCATAGGGTAATGCCTAAGCGTAGCTTTATACTAAGTTTATGAGTAAGGCCTGATAAGTTTTATAAAATATCTACCTAAACGTCAACATTAAGGTAAAATGGAAACTCTCAGCTTAACATTGTTTTATAAAAATGCAACCTAAAGTGATTACGGCGTTAAATTGCACGCTTCCGTTATAGTATTATATAATAGATAGACCTATGATCCCCGGCATTATGAAATATTTTAATTACTTACAATGATAATTACCTGTTTCCAATTTTACTTGATAAAAGGCACGATTAGGGAGATTTGCTATTTTTAAAACACGACATCAAAACTGTGTGAAATTTATTTCGTTTCATTCGATGACATATAATTAAATAGACAGGTAACAAGCGCGTTATGGATGGCATTTCAATTCATAGGTAGTTCCCTTCCTTGCGTCTCTTTTTTACATAAATATTTTACCAGACTTGCATTCTAGGAGAATGCCTATACTACAAAAACTGGGAGAATACCAATTATCAGCAAATAAAAAAGTTTTTATTTAAATGTTTCGAAACAACATGCGTTTTTTATGGATCCTAATCAGATTATTTCCTTTAATTTCTACCCATTAATTTTTTTTTACCGGATGTTAAGGAATGCACTAAAATGTTAACTCAGATTTATTATATTCTTAAAGCCGTATTCCTACCAGTGTACTCCTGTTAGTAAGAAGAGCTTCGGTTTTGTACCGCTAGGCGTAGTTTGACATTAAAAACAAATAATGTTTATTATATTTGAATATTGATTATTTGAATGTTTGTTAATCACTTATAAACCTTCTCACGCTTTTACGACTCAAGCAGGAATTTTGGTTTCGATTCTAATCGTCAAGCTCACGTCACACTCGGCTGGCGACCAAAACACGACGAAATACGCGTTAAGAATCACTGAGTGTTTGGGCATCAGTCAAGTGTTATCATTTTTGAAGGCTCAGGGCGCATCTATGCGTATTAATGGGTCGATGCTTGTAAGTATATCGTGATTTGCTCTCTTTTTTTGAATGGCCGAGGGCAACAAAATATCTACCAAAACTAAAATGCCTTTAATAAGGAAATAACCTTTTCATCAGGTTTTATAAGCATTTTAAAAGTATTATATAACGAAAATATTATTGCAGTGATATTTTCTTATCGGAAAAATATATGTATAAATAAGATTTCATTTAAAAAATCGTGTTGATCGGTTGTTAAGTAAACCTATTAAATTATAATTAGTGAGCAGCCCATTAAAATCTTTTATGACCATTGCTTATGTGTGCGTAACATAAAGTTTTCATAGGAAAGGACCACACTAAATTTATGCTGAAATTAAAAATATGAATCTATCGACCTCAATTTTTTATTTTAAAAAGTAATTTTCAAATATTTCATTTAATTTTTTTAAAAACTTTTATATTACAATATTATATGTGAAGGTATTTTATTTGGGTTAGCAACTCAAAACGTTATTTTATTTTTACTTAACAGTCTTTTCACTACCTTTTTTTTAATTGTTTTTTTTTATATTTTTTATTTATAACTCATGTAACACAAAGTATTTTACAAGTATAATACGTTGAATTACATTCCCAGGAGTTATAAAAACTCCATTCGGGTCATAAATAATATTAACATTTAGAAAATAACACATATTGAGAACAACAAAGAAACAAAGCAAGTTTAGCACCTTTATAACTAAATACAGCACATATGCATTTATATGCATATTAAACATACATATATGCATTTTTAAATGTTGTATTATGTAACCTTTAATTTGTTAATAACATTTCGATTGTGGTTTATTTAACGTGTAATCCCAATTATTTATTGTGTATGCAGACTGCAGACAATTGGTAGAATTTCATCTTAAATTTGGTAATGTATCCAAAATAAAACACGTTTATTGGATTTTCATTATACTTTTTTTTTATATACATGAGCGTATTAAAGAGCGTATGAGCGTATGCGTTTGAAAATGACCTAACAAGATGAAACGCGTCACAATATACGCTCTTGTATATTAAAAAAAAAAGTTGAATTAAAATCAAATAAACATGTTTTATTTTGGATATATGTAATGTTATCCCACGCCAAGCACAAGAGGATGTCATTTTTTTGGTGTGGTGTTTCGTCACTTTTTTTTTTCATTTAAACTTTTCGCCTTATTGAAAAATGTATCTGTTAATAAAAAAAATAAAATAAAAATAAAACTTGTAAGTGCGCATACTTACACATACAAAAATGGTACGTTTTCTTGGTTCCAACTACTTTAGTTTACTGGGTAAGGCCAAGAAACATTAGAAGGCCCTCGAACAGTAGGTATGGTATTGAAAACGTGGTTTGTACCCGTGGTAAAGTGGCAGACCCTGGGTTAATGATATGAGGTTCGCTTTTAACTATGTTATTCCACAACTACGTTATTTGCTAGTTCGTAGCACAAATTTCCTCCATCTTATTGTTATTATTAAAAATAACTTCAAAAAGTAATTTTCGAAATATTTCTCAAGGGCCCTTCCCACAAGATAATTTTGTGTAGTCACTTATTACGACTACTTATCCATAATGTGATCCATACAGTAGGTATGCTTATATATAGCACCCCCAAATAATAGAAATAAATAACATTTTCTTAATGGATTCATCATTAAAACAGTTATTACTATTCGAATAACGTAGAAAATTATTGCTTTTACTGTACTCTTTTTTTTTCTACATTTATTTAATAAAATAAATTAGATAAATAGATTAAATAAAATAATTAAACAACTTTTTGAGACTTTTTTACGGGTGAATAGAATGTGGAAGTTAATAGTAAATGATCTTTAGTTCGTATTTAGCTAGCTTCGTATTTAGTTGTATTTAGTCGTAAATATCAAAACCCGTTTCTGTTCATCCCACCTGACTGAAAATTGTTCGAAATCGGAAAATCGATACTGAAAATCGAAAAAAAAAACAATTTCACAACACTATTACTATTAACCCTACACTGCCCAATGCAGACGATCTGCTACACACCGATAATCAGAATATAAAAGTGATTTTAAACATTTTCATCACTCGGTGACTAGAGTATTATATTATATACTGGCCTTTCAAAAATAAAAAATCACCACCAAAGTAAAATAATTGTTCCATAAAATTTGAAATATAAAGTCAGTTGCAAGTGTTCTGTCTGAAAAAATTGTGATTTCTTTGTATTTTAAGATTTGAAGCTATAGTTTCCTGGATTTAATAAATATTAATGTACCAATACGTAGAACTAGACAAAATAATATATATTATTGTCACTCTTCTCAAACTAACTATCTTTGTCACTCACAAATACCGCGTATACACAGACTAGGAAACAAATGTACCTCATATCGACATTTTTAACTCGAGTCTCTGTGAATTCAAATCATCTCTTTATAAATATTTTTTGATGTTCTATACTAACGATTAACGAATTATTTGCAAAAGCTACTTATGCTAATGATCTGGTGTTAATTCATTATACATTTTTCATATATTTTGTATGCTGACATATATACATTAGAGTTGGCCGATGATGTACGAAGTTTTTTTTTTTTTTACCGAAATGCAAAAAAAATACTCTCCGCGGAACTGATTCCGTTGAGCGCCTGTCTTAAATTGACGAAAACAATGGCACATTAAAACAATGCTACCCATTTATTACAAAACAAAGTGCAACTCGCGCCCTTGGATGATTATAAAATAAGATTTAATGCAGATTATATAATTTAATTAGACTGATTTTCTTACTTAAATACGAAATGACAGTCGGTTTAGGGCAAAAAATTGACTTTTTCGAAAACTTCAAGCTCTGGTCGAGGGCTAAAAGTAGTATCAAATATTTTTTTATATATTTTTTGCATCCCGAGTAATCCAAAAGGCAACTTTTTAGGCCCCTTTCATTTCAAAATTTGGAAAAAAAATATTGGCCCACCCTAATATACATGTATATATAAATATATATTTATATTTCTTGTTATTTTTATTATTCTTTTTGTACCCATATTTTATTATTGTTTTAAAGTTCTTAATTTTTATGTATCTAACTAACTCATTATATTGTCATATTTTATATTGTAAAAAACACATATGCCAGATAATAAATAAATACATTTATGAATAAATATTTTTTTCCCCAACTTTCAGCATGAGATAAAAATATTATTACAGAAAATGACATTTCTTATTTTCTATGTATACTTGTGTTTTTAAAACTTTTATGCCCGACGAAGCATATTGTATACCTACCTAAAGTATAAAAATAAAACGGTTTTTTTTTAAATCATTATTTTTCACAGTCTATACGTAAGTACATTAAAAAAAACATACGCAATTATATATTTTGAGTTATAATAGTAAAAATTAGGCTGTGAAGGGTTAATTGTAAACTGTCAAAAGTGCCTTTGCAAGCCGTCACTGGTATAGTTGAAAAATACCCGAAAATTGCGATGCAAATTATATATATATTTTTAATGTTTATTGTTGAAATATCAGACGCTTAAGAATGTTTTGTTAGTACGTAATGTACTATTTAAACAAGATATGTACTGTAGTAGCTGTCCATCGCAAATCTCTGTCGTAAATAAATGAGGTGTGATAAGAGTCAAGTCAATATTGAATTAAATAAAGTAAACCTTGAATTACATTCAGTAATTTTGTAATTACTTTTATCAAAAAACGTTTTTAGTTAAACCCAGTCCTGAAAAACGTCTCTTGATAAATTGAGACGGGTTGTGATCCCGTGGGTAGTGTCGCGGACTCCGGATCAGGAGGTTCGAGGTTCGGATCCCTTGCACACAACTTGTTTCTAACGTGTATTTTTACGACTTAAAGGAAATGACTCACAAATTAAGATTTTTATGAAAATCATCTTTATGATGGGTCTTTGCGCAAAAGTTTCTTTCAAATAAATACTTTAAACTAAGATTTTTTCAAATTGTATTCTGGGATATCAAAATGATTATGGGAGCATTGACATATTACTGTACATAGACATGCCCTGAGCCCTAAACAATTATGACACTTGACTCATTCCCAAACGCTCACTTATGCCTAACTCGTATTTAGTAATAACTATTTGACCAGGGCTGGTATTCTGATCGGTCTAGCGCGCTCTGTTAACGTGTATTTAGTACGTAAATACGCGTTGAAAATGTGTTCTCTATGAGCGCTACTGCGTTCAGAATACCACCACAGGCGTGACGTTTAAAATCGAAATCAAAATGCCTGCTTGTGTCATGAAAGCATATAAAAATCTTTTGGATAAACATTGCAAAAAGAATTGTGTAACTTTCCATTGGTAAATATTTGTTCACGAGTGATTAACAAAGCTAAAAACAACAATCTCTCAAATGTAAATAGAATTTTATATAAACGTCAAACTACGCCTAGCGGCGCAATTGCCAAGCTCTTCTTAGTTACAGGGATGCACTGATAGGAATATTTTTTTAAAAATATAATAAAGTGAGCTGATATTATTTTTGCATTCCTGAAAATCCAGTGAAAAGGAATAAATTCGAGGAAATTATAAGGAATTTAAGGAAAGAATCTGATTGGGATCCACCAAAAACTAATGTTGGTTGTTAATATTAAAATACAAACTTTTTATTTAAAATTAGCATCCTCTGATTTTTGGTATAGTCCTTAAAATAAAGCTTTATTAGAATGATAGTTGTTAGCAAAAGTGACGACATAACTTTGTAGTAACGTCTAAGAAGTGATTTACATTGACACACGAAAAATTATTCATATCTGGCATATTCATTATTTTTTAAATACAATGCTTGACATATAAATCAACATAATTATATAAAATCAGCTTTAAAACTAAGATGAACCTAATTATTAACGTAATTTTGCAAAAATGTTAGAGATTGACAAATTGATCAATGTATATCGATAAAAAAACAATTTACTTATAAAAAAGTATGAAATATTTTATTTTTAAGTGAATAATTGTTGTAAACACACTATAAAAGGCTTGTTTTATATCAATGTTCAGAAACAGAGTTTCATGTTTGAATGAAAAAACTTATAAAATCGATTTAATCGGTACATGATCAGTGATCAGTAGGTACTTTCCCATCACTAGTCATATTAGTTTGGCAGCTGTCATTTTAATCAAGGTTCCACTTTAAGGATTATAGTATGTGCATGCTCGTTGAATGCAGCCCTGATCTAAATAAACTTACTCGGTAACTATTACTACGTTTTTGTGTCACTACTTTTAAAAATATTTTACTCTATAGGGCACGTCTATATACGCCAATTTACGGGGGTAAATAATATTATAAATTATTTTTGATCGTCAATATTGATTCCTATCCACAGTAATGAGGGACCATCAAATGAATAATCAAACTAATATAGATTATATATTTTTTATTATCACAGGAGAAAGGAAATTCAAACAGTGACTAACTGCTTCATAGTAAATCTGGCGTTTGCTGATCTTGTGTTTGTATCTGGCATACCTGCAATAATCGCAGCCAGAGTATCTTCTCAGTGGAGTTTAGGAGAGTTTACCTGCAAACTTCTTCCATATTCTCAAGTAAGTTGTTTTCATTGTTTAAGTTGTTATTTGTAAGTAAAAACATACATTTTAATTACGTATTTATCTACACTGTTCCAAAAATGTTTTAAGCATGTCAAAATATTTGCAGACAGGCTGGATTTCCTCCTAAGGAAGGGAAAACATTTTTGAGAAGTTGATATGGAAGTTTATGCATTAACAGGGCTTATGACCTGTCATTGGCTGGTTCAAATTTAGATCTGAATAACTCACCAGAGAGAAAACCCAGCCTATCTGCAAATATTTGGGCATACTCAAAACATTATTGAATCAACTAACTGGTAAAAGAAGAAGTATCCAAATTCAAAAGTAGTTTTAAGGCGTTGCCTAGTAGGTGCATTGTTTCAGCCGAATGAATCTCACCCACATCTGCACAAAAGTCGACAGATGGAAGAGTTGATGAAATATGGATGTTTAGATGTTTAAATGCCTTTGTAGGCAGAATGGTGAATGTTACAAAGTGTGTTCAGTGGCCATTTAAACCAGCCAATGACAGGTCATAAGCCCTGTAAATGGGATAGACTTCCATATTCTCTTCTCAAAAATGTTGCAAGTATCGTCACGTCATATCACATCGTCTTTGACGAGCAAAACAAGTAGTATAGTAAAAAGCGCGGACTTTTTACATCGGTCTACTGTAAGTTATATTCAGTATGTCGCTCCCTTCCGCATACGCGTCACCTTTGTTTATCGTTTCCAATTGGCCGCAGGTTGAGGGAACATATTTTGAACGCTCATGTTTACTCTAGTTATTTACCTCAATGTTAATCGGCGGGAATGTGTTATGGTTTTGGTTTTACCAGTAAAAAAGACAGTTACCTCTCGGTTTGCAAAAAGTTTTTTTTCTAAAATCATTTTCATGGGAACACCCATGGTGTGAAATGGGCCTATCAGTGCGTTTAGTAAAAAATAATTTAACAAATCTAAATGTCTCATCGCCACAGAGCATAAAAAGAACATGGAATGTTGATAACTTTCTTAAGAAAGGCTTATCTAGTAACCTCTTTGAATATATGGTTTCAAGCAGCAAATTCCTCCCGTAAAACCATTTTGATTGAAAATCGTCAAATTTGAAGAAAAGTAAAAAAAATATTACCATTTTAAGCACGCGTCAAAGTTTAATATATATATTATTTCCAGGTATGCTTCAAACAGGTGTCAATAATTTACCTTTGAAATTTAGAACACAAAACATGTGATTAATGGCGCCACTGTCTGCTTTGGTATTTAGTCCACAGATTGAATTAAAATGTGTATCTTTAGAAAAGTGAAAATTTCTATAGAAAAGTGAACACTTTTCAACGAAAACTGTTGGCGCGTTCAGTTTCTGCGTGTACGCATTTTCAGTAAGAACGTTTTGTTTTTAACTAGAGTTTGCACCGCCTAACTTGCATGAAATTATTTTTTGGTTAAAGTTAACCGGGGACTTGACAAATGGCCGCTATGAATACTAAACGCACAAAACGTTCGTTCATTTCAATTCATAATGGCTACTTGCATATATTATTCCGTTTGACACAGGAATGACAATATTTAGGCCGAAATCATTTGAGCTTTTGGCGTTTCGTCTCGAGGAGTTAGCACAAAGGTCACAGTGTTCGTTCGTATGTAGTGGAAACAGGGATGGTATTCCAAACGCTTTCGCGGGCGTATTATCTCGTGTATTTACATAAAAAACACGAGAAAAACTGTTTTCTCGTGCCGTGAGAGTTGTTCAGAATAGCACCCTAGTAGCTCAATCACAAATAACTATCGACATGCTTAAAAACATGTTGAGCATTTGAGTGATCATGATGAATAATAATGAACATGCTTAAGATATCGCAGTCATAAGTCAACGCGTGTTTAACCTTTTCTTCGCTAAGAATCCTAAAATTACGCATGATCCGAACGGGGGGACCAAACGAACCCAGCGGCCTACTCGTATATAGCGTCACGAGAATAAAAATTTGCAAGCGTTTATGACCCTGCAATAATTTATTCATGTTTTCACGTACACATATTTTACTCATTCGTGTATTTTTTTTTTTTTTTGTTAGTTTGCCGAATGCTAATGTACGTAAAGTGAAATCGACCCTTGTATTATTTACGCCTTTTTTTTCTAATATTGAACGATTTAAAAATGAAAACACAAGAACAGGAAACTGTTTCTTTCTGTTATTTTCACGATTACAAAAAATAGAGAGCAAATTGCTTTAATAATACTCAACTTATCGAATTAAAATCGCTCTATGGGGGATTCGGATCCCCCCCTTCGGTCCGGCTAGGTTCAACGCTCGTATTGGTTTGTTTTCCTCGTACATAAATACAGTTCATTGGCGAAAAATCGGCGTTTACATTAAAAAATAATACAAAATATCTAATGCAAAAAAAGTATGGTGACTGCTTTTCTTGACATTTGGCTCGCCAACCGCCGGCTAAATGCAATGAATAGCATTATAAATACTAAATTAAAATAGCGGTTTTGGATTATTTTTCATATTTACACCGGTGAAATTCAAATATGTGATTGGGCAGCAGGATTATACGTCGCGAAACGTAAATATTTTGACATTTAATGGATGTTCCGTTGTGATCGCGAATACGATAAACAACCATGGTGAGAAATTGTTATCACGCCGCTTATTAGCACGTCGATAGTTTTTTTGTGATTGAGCTACTGATAGTGACTGAATAATCTGTGTTACGATTTTTAAAAGCATTTTTGTACCATGGTATATTTAAACATTTTTGGTTTGGTTTTAGTTTGGTTTTTAGTTTAACAACAAACGTGTAATCGACGGTTTCGGCTTGCGCTTGCAATTATCAACGCAAGTACCTACGGCCCGCTGTATTGCTGTAATATGTAGCTCAGTTCGTAGTCAATAATCATATAATGGTTTTTCTCCGTATGGGCGACTTTATTAGGTTATTACTCAAGTTGTAAATCAATACGGGTTACACATATGTATAATACAGTCTTGATAAAGCAAATCGGGTTGTGGTCCTGTGGCTAGTGTCTCGGACTCACGGACCAAAGGTCCGTGGCTCGAATCCTACTCTACCCCAACTTGATTCCCATTTTCTAATAGTGAGTTATTTACAACTCGTTGAAAATGGCCCTCAAAATTAAATATTTGGGTAAATCATAAGAACGCAAATATTTCTTTTAAAAATAAAAAAAATGCAATGATTATTCTTACAATTGTTTTGCACCTAAAGTTTAAGCGTTTCTTTATATTATGTCATATTTATTATGAATATCGTAATGTTGCAAGAAATAAAATTCCCAATTATAATTTATTTAGGTTTCTACCATGAATATTCTTGATTTATTAAAATACTTTAACGATAAGATTATTGAGTGATCGGAATCACGGATCGGTATAGTTTCTAGAACGTACTGAATTCATTATTCAAGCAATGTTTTTCAAAAGTAGGCGACGTTCCACAATGTATACTTATAAGTCGATATTGTCAGGAGTAATACAGTTCTGCGTGTGAAATAAAACCAGAATCTTGAACAAGTGTTAAAAAGTCAGTGGCTTTTTTCGTTTTGCTTATATTTACTGCAAAAGGTAGAGGGGACGTATCAAATATGGCATACGCCCCTAATATGAGATGACGGTGTTTGGCAAAAAAAACCAAGAATACCCTCTATAACCCAGCGTACCCACTTCCCCACCGACCAGCCGATACATGTAAGTACACGTCCGGATGCCAGACGCACCACAAGCGTCAGACGCAGTGTTACATTTTTATGCCTTACGGGCGCAGCGGCTTTATATAACGAGCGTCTTCAGAATGCGGCGTCGGACCCGGCTTGGACGCGTGCTGCCCATACCTCAGCGAGATGCCTGATCTTAAAACCTGCGGGCTCACGCCGTTCTGGAAGGCCATCAATGACGATCTTTCGACTTTATTCGGCGTGACTGACGATGGATTGACGCGGGAGGAGGCGAGAGTGCTGGCTGGTGATAGGCAACTGATGATGCCCACATGCTTCACTTAGAAGCGGATGAGAAAAGAGAAGACATAATTATGTCCTCTGCACCGTCGGGTGCGGACAGGGGTGTAAAGATTTTCATGAAAGAATACGTACCTCAAAGGTAGCGCCGATTTAATCTTTGAAAAAAAAAGTCGTATCATCGGAAACCGCCTACGGGTTTTTGTATCAATTTGTCATAAAAATTGTGTTTCAAACCACATCATACCCACTATCTACTTGCAGTGTGACTCAATTACCATACAAGAAAAAATAATTTATTATAATTTAGATTTTGTACATTTTTGCATTATTTTGCGACATTTAACCTCGAATGCGGCTGTGAATTATAACCGCAAAAATGATAATAATAATTTTGTGGTTAGTTGATCTAGATCTTCTAAGAAACGCGTAATTATCATGCAAATATTAGGTAAGCACTTAGACCTTTAATCTTTACATCACAATTTTAATAAACTTAAGTAAGGTATTATTTGGTCGGCCAACGGCAACGGTTAACTCAAACATGAATTTCCTACTCTTCATTATTTACTTAAAACTTAGTAGAGATACTATTTAACCTGTAATATTCGGAATAATGAGAAAAACACCTAACGCAAACAATCTATCTTTAGATCCTAACAAATTTAAATGTTTGACTAATTACAGTAATTTTGACTAAGCTGTAGTATTCAAAATACATTAGAACTCCGTTTATCCGAACTCCGGTCATCCGGATTGCCAAATATCTTTAAATAAAAAATAAAGAAAAAGTTTTAAATTTATGTAGAATGAGAAAGTTCAGTGGCTTAAAAAATATATATTTGTTAATAGACTATGAACTAAGCCAAAAAAAAAAAATATCTTTCGTATTATCAGCGCTGTGATTTTTTCAAAGTTTTGTATTTCTTAAATTAATTCGCGTGTGATTCGTCTGTTGACTTACTGTAAACTAGAGACCTATCACAACTCTCTTAACATTAGTTGATTTGATAGAAATAGTGACGTTATGCAAAGTAGTTCGTTTTTATTAAAGTAATTTTTATTACCTTCTTCACACATTTTCAAAAAACTTCGCCGTACTATTTAATGCTTTAATTTCTACCGCGCGTAAGAAAACATTGTTTATATCTTCCCCGATGCGCAATTAACTTTGCTGGACATTTTTAAGTTAGTTTTCAATGTGATTCCAATTAGCTGTATCATTTCAAAAACAATAAAATCCGGCACTTGATAATCCGGACAATGAGAAAGTTTAGTGGCTTCTTAAATATTTTTTATTTGTCATTGGACTATCAAACTGAGCCAAATAAAAAAAAAAAACATGTATGAATCGTATTAGCGCCATGATTTTTTTTAAAGTTTTGTTTTTCTGAAATTACTTCGCGCGTAACGTTTCAAGTTCTCTTCCGCTTCTTCTCGTTCAGTTCTGCCGATTGGTCCGTTGACGGTAAGTCAACCGGAATACTTCCACAACTCTTATATCAAGCTGCAAGACTTTTTGTGATGTTAGCTATCATATTATTTTTATCATATTATGTAAATGTTATTAACTTTCAAATATCTAAATTTAGTAAATGGGTCAAAAATTTCAACCGTCCATGTGCTCAGTAGCTGCAAGACTTGTTGTAATCTAACTTCTATTTTTAAAAGTTTGGTTTTTTAAAATATCACTTAAACTCTAAACTTCATTGTCAAATAAAATGTGTAAAATAAAAATGTGAATGCGCTCTGTAGCTGCAAGACGTGGTGGGATATTTATTTATTGTACAGCGCCCTTGAGGTGATTTTCACAAAAATGACGCTATATAAATTTTCCAAATATTATTATTATAGTTATCATTGATTGATTCATGTGAACTAGTGATGTCGTTCAAAGTAGTGCGTTATTATTTTTTTTAAAGCGTACCTTTTTAAGAAGCTTTGCCATCTATAAAATTATTATTCTAAAAACAATTGATTGCGTCATGAACGGGCCCGTTTCACACGCATCGCGCCAATGTCCGATAAAATTAGGATGGGTGGATGTATTATTATTTTTTTTGGTTTTATTTATTTAGTTTTTACCAGCAGGTGAAAGTTTCACTAAAAGAAATCGAGTGAAGATAATTCGTCCTCATGATAGAAATTTGAGCTCTATTCTGTAAGTAAATCGGATTTATTTTCGTATGTAAAAATTCGACGTCTAAAGCTTGGGGTGAAATTATCCGACGCTTAAATCATTCGGTATAACACCGTCTCTTTCAGCTCACAACTTTAATGAAATTAATTTAAATGTCAAAAGTCATGACATTGAAATGTCAAAACATGTTAAAAAAATTACAAAACTTTAATGTTTTTTTGCTCTAATTTGTAACTAAACACCGTTTAAATTTCACATTGTAAAATTTCAACCTTTCAATACAATAACATTAAATAATAAATTTCTATTTAATGAATTACGAAAAGTAATATGTGTCAATTTTGAGATTATAAACATTTAGACCAGGGTACATATTCTAATGGGAAGTTAAAATTTATCTTCAATTTCATCTACAAAGTAAAATTAAGTTTTCTGTATGAAAAATAGAATATGCTTACAATATTTTTTTCTAAACATGTTCAATTACCGGTTACCGGCGAAGATACGTTCAATATACACACTTTTGAACATAAATATCGATATTAGTTTATACCGTCTCAGTATATAACGATGAAGATAGGCGTTCAAAATCGCGACCCAGGGCCTCAATTATGAACGCTATCTTTATCAATACACATCGAGACGGTATACTAAACTTCTGTACCAACTGTATCTTCCTCGGTATGTTCTACCTTCTTGTCATCTTGACACTATATGATCGAAACGAACCAATGAATGACTGCAAAAATTAGTCCGGGTTCCTTACTTCATTAACATTTAAAATAGTTCACATTTATATTTTTAATAGGCTTCTGTGATAGAAAGTGCCCACTTCAAAGCGATTATAAACTATAATAAACCCAATTCAAGCGAAAAATGCTCGCTTGAACATGAAGACTTTTTGACACTTGCCAAGACGATATGCTTAAAGATCGTCTGTATTTATTTTCCGAGCGATTACAAAGCTGACTCCTTTAACGTATCGATACGTACACTCCGGAAGATAGTAAAACAGACGGAAAAATAAAATAACTAATTATTTTTTATAGTCGCAACTTTCATACGCCTAGATACTCTTTTATGTTAATAGGGCAGAATCTAGCGACATTATTTTTTGCATCTAGTCACTCGTTTCGGAAACTAACTTTATTTTAATATATTTTACTTTAAAATCTACTAAAACTACATTTTACTTTAAAATTTCTGGAAAAAAGCAGGTTTTATAAATTGTTTAAATTTGAGATAAATACAATCTATTTCACAGAAGAAAAATTTCACAGATGACGCATCGCGGGTTTGTTCCAGCGCTTTACCACGTTGGACCCAGGTATAAGCGTGGATTAAGTAACAATGGTCACTATCACAGCTCTATACCGAGTATAACTTGATACGAGGCCTAAGAACTTTTATTATACCATCCTTATTCTACCACTATGCCTGGGCATAATTTAATAACTGGTCTATAGGTAAGGCCCTACATGTCATTTATCAATATTATTAATATGGATAGTGTATATAGCGCCATTTTTGTAATGTAATGCCTTTGAAACAAATTCATTAAGGCCCGTAAGGGCTAATTATCTGAGGCCCGATGGGCCGAATTAACTACCATGTCAGCGATAGCTGAATGTTATTATTTTAAATAATAGATTCCTCACGGTTCAATATTAATCGCTTGCCAATTTCCCGTCGAGCTGAAGTTCCTCATTGAAGTCTTACTGTATTTATTTTTATTTAAAACGTTTTTTTATCTAATTAAAACAATATTTTAACGTAGGTGGGGTATTAGGATACATGAATGCATTTTCATACTTTAAACCATCACACCCTAGGCAGATAATATAGAACCCCACATCACTCTGTCTTTCCATGCAGAACTCGCTTCCTCTACATTCATACACCTTCTCACGCACTTGCGCCGATTATTCCGATTTTTTACATGTCTTTCTTGATCTTCCTCGTTTTCTGCATCCATCAACATTCGCATCGTAAACCCTTTTAGCCGTTCTTTCGCCGTCCATTCGCTCTACATGTCCAAACCAACGCAGAATTCCATTCTTGAATTTGTAGTAATGTTTAGGTATCTCTGCTTTACATAATGCACGGATCTCGAAATTTGTGCACCTATCGTACATGGTTTTATCACACATTGGCCTGAGAGATCGCATTTCGACGGCATTCAGACTACTTTCATCCTTGTTTTTTTAATGCCATTTTTGACATTTAAAAAATCCATAATACAATTTTGTATATTTTACGAATTTATACGACAATAATATTTCATTCCAAAAATAGAATTATTACCTACACTCAAATATCAAAAGAGACAATATTTAAAAAAATAAAATAACGCATTTTATTTAACGCAACGTTATTCGTAATTATCGGTTAGTACTGACATCTATCGGAATGTATTGAAACAATGTTGCATTGGTAAAATATAGATGTCAGTACCGTACATTACCTACTTCATGTAATAATTTCATAACATTATTTTATTCAAGCTGCTACAGCAGCTTGAATAAAATATTAATACAATATTATATCCCTTTTAATAATTATTATTTAACGTAAACACTCCTTTAAATCGGTCTCGCCCTTCTGATTCATTTAGAATTTACAAACGGCTAGATATTTGTTTCATGTGAAGTCTCTTTTTGCATTATGAACACTAAATATTTTTTAATAATTTTCTTCCAATTTTGTATCCAAAAGTTTAAAACATTTATTTATTTCTTATTTCTTGATAAAAAATCAGTATCACGTCATTTTAATATAACTTTAATCAATGCTTTTTGTTTTTCAGTTTGTCTGCGGTTCTGTTTTGCTATGGACCCTGACAGGAATAAGTGTTGATCGAGTGTTGTGCTTAACAGTTTCATCATTTTCATCCGGACTTACAAGATGTACTGTCATCATATCCAGCATATTGACTTGGTTCTTTGCACTTGTTCTTCACGTTCCTGTTGCAATATTCTTCAGAGAACAAACAATTCAACAAAATACTTCTGTCAATGTAACAAACGTACCCCAAACTATATCTACTAATATTACAATATGCACATTAGTATTCCCTCCTGCAAAAATTAATTGCGCTTTAATCTTCACAATTCCTACAATAGTTATCAGTTGCCTTGTACCCATAGCGATACTCATTATAAATTATCGCAAAATATTTACTAAGCTCGGAGAAATCCAAAGGAGACTCGAGGAGAAAGCTGGTTGCACGGATGATTTATCAGGAAGTCGGTTAAGGCAAAGCGTTCAAAGTTTAGCAAATAATCTTTTACCCGGCTTGTTATCTCAGAGATCTGTGGTTGAAGCAAATCGGCCATCTTTAATGAGATTACAGTCCGTCGGAGGAGTCCAAAGATTAACAAAGCATAGAAAAGCCATTAAGTTGTTATATTTGAATGTGCTCGCAGTTCTGCTAATGTGGTTGCCAATGCCTATCGTAATGATACTTATTTATGTTGATGGACATAGATGGGATGAAAACTTTTTCTTAAGCGTTTCCGATTTTATAGCTTGCGTAAGTTTAACTTTGTTAAATACAGTTGTCAACCCAATTCTATATGGATTTTTGACGGAAAATTTCAAGAAAAATTTCCCAATCTCAGAATGGTTGGAGAAGAAAATTTGGCAAAGAGTCACTGTTGAAATTGATAATCAAAATGGGAATAGCAGTGTTAAAAGTGCATCGCGGACTCCACAATCAACCCCTCAATTGATGTGAGTAAATACTATAGTGTTATTTTTTTGTGTATATTTATTTTTTACCAAACTATTATGTGTGTTCTCCAAAATGAAGTTTGCTCAATCTTGTTTTCTAGGATTATTATTTTTATATCGAAAAAAAAAAATATATTAAAAATATGTGCCCTAATATTTAAATTTACCCATTTCCCGGGAATACAGAAAATCTTGAAAATTTTCTTCGTTGGACGATTTTACAAATTTTCGAATATCAAGACATTCAGTTTAGCTGTTTTCTAACCCAATAAAAGTGGTGAGTTACAGTACAGAAAACCCAGGCTTGAGAAAGATCATATTTTGATTTTTGTGTTATCACTGAGAATTGAATCCGGAACCTCCCTCCTTGGATATAATTATTATCTACAAATATTTGACACTGGTGGAAAATAAGCATCATTTTACTATCTATTCAAACTGTGACCGCATGATGATACGACTGATTATATTTTTTTTAATTGCATACTGATGGAAATTGTATTATGGTGTATATTGATTTAATGAATCTAATGTTGTTTTGTTTATTATTTTAGATTGTTACATATTTTGTAATAAGGCTGTGATTTACATTTAACTTTTTGTAGCCTAATAAAATGGTGTAAACACATGACTTGATGCATATATTCTGCCCTCATAAGCAAAAAGGTAGCTTTTGACAAAAATCACAAAATGAGTTAAATGTGAGGTAATGTTCTACAAGGAATATCGAACCATAAAGCAAAAAGCAATGAAAAAATTATTTCAGTATGAAAAATGACAAGTTGTTTAAGCAAATACACAGGATCTAGGGATTATTAAGCAAAAACAGTGTATATATGACACTAATTGGTTTTATGTTTAGAAATAATTGATATAACGTGCTTTTACCTATGTTTATTTACAGTTTTTAAAAATTTGAATAAAGTTGATAAATACTCAAAAGTGTCATATCTCGAAATATGATTTTAGCAAATACCTGCCTTTTTGCTTTTGCCCTTATGGGTAGTATCATAGATATAATATAATGCTGTCAGTGCAAGTATAATATTAGGAAACCCTATGGCATTTACTGTTTGCAAGTGAATCCTTTCAATTAATCAAGAGTTTAAGTATTTATTTCAAAGAGTAAAAAACTAAATATTTGGATAGCATACCAAAGTTTTCTCTCCATTCTTGATCATAATATTAAAAAAATGTATTTAGACTTTTTTCTAATAAGCATTTAATTATATACATTGCACTGGAATAAAAAACCAATGTAAAATCGATTTGTCATATTATTATATTCATGATGTTAACGCAAGATAGTTACCTTTTTGACCTGGTGGAAAATGAATACAGAATATTTAAATAAATTATTTTGGATGTTATGAATCAATCCATTAATCTTTAGTTTATATTACTCACATCTTAGCTACTTCATTAACAATGTTACTGCCCGCTGAAAAAAAGCAGCCAATCCTTATTTTATGATTATTGTCACTTGACCTGACAGGTTTGATAACAGGCGTACAAATACTTATCGTCATTACGCCTTGGAAATCGGCTATGTGTTTTACACAAAACTATTCAGGAGAAACAAAAAACATGACAGATGTCAATAGAAATATCAACGATGCGCAATGACGATAGGTATATTTATTATTGAGTCAAAAATATACCTATCTTCATTGCGCATCGTTGATATTTCTATTGACATCTGCCATGTTTTTTGTTTCTCCTGAATAGTTTTGTGTAAAACACATAGCCAATTTGTACAAATTGTATAACATAGTTAAAAAGCAATAAAATATAAGATGCATATTTAGTTTATAAATCTTACACACATATTATTACATACACATAGGCAAATGTGCAAATCATACATAATGATGTATGATGTATTTGATTATTAGATCTATGAAATATTACATGTGGTTATTATTGCTTGCAGTCAAGTAAACAGGACCAAAATTAAATAACATGACACTTGCTTTGATCACCGTTTGCTGACAAATGATAATTTTGTATGTGTAACTGTTGTAATTACTAAAAATCAAGAAATCAAAATCATTTGTTCTTTTATTAAATTGAATCTCATTTTGTTGACAGGTATGTGTACCTGCCTCAGCAGGCAAGTCTGTGTCAAGGCAGGAATTTATTTATGGTAAAAAAAAAATTGAACCAGTATCCTTTCATGTGTGTATTCATCAACACACTATATTCATGTCTTCCGCTACCATTTAGTCTGGTAGACTGGAAAACGTACTTTCTTATACCATGGTTATTATTTTCCCTCACAGAGTTTTTGTGGCAGGTAGTTAAATACCTAAGGGCCTATGGCTGAGTTGACCGTAAACTGTTAAGAATTTAGGAGTTTTAAAAAACTTCCGATTCGATGATCTTGTTGTTCCTAAATATATAAATATATATTTTTTATATATATTTGCTTCTCAAATAAGGTAACATTTAAGAAAACCTTTCTCACAGTCAGTAGATTGTGGACCTTGCAAAATCATCTACTGTTAGCTTACCTGAAATAATTTTTTATCAGATTGTAAGTAATTTCGTTAGTTCATATATAAAATAATAAACAGTTTTTCGTTTTTTAAAATATGTATATATTTATTTTCGATAAAAAAGGACACTTTTATAGTCATTCACAAAAACCCACTTTTAGTTATATAATAATATATAATAATAAAAACATGCCAAAATATGGGCTAGTCGTTAGAATTCACAATAAGAAAAATTATATACGCCATTGTTAATTTCAATAAAAATAAAATATTATATTGATTGGATCAACATTATTTTCAGTCTTTATATATTTTATTTGTTTGTTTTGTAAACATTTTTTGAATAAATAAATAATTTTTAAAAAGCTTTGTCCAAATTAATAAAGTGATAATTTAGATTGATACCTACAGTACTTCCTAGAGCTAAGGCGCTTATGAATATTTATGAGCCTTTGAAAATTCAATAAAAATCACTTCAAAGCAATGACATTTTTACACAATTAAATACACTGTGACAAAGATAAAATTGGATAGTTTTTACTAAAAAATATTTACCAACTAGATATAAATAATGTAACTATAAATATTAACGTTTTAAGATAATTTACAAGTTATTGGATAATACCTAACTAATTTTCAAAGGCTCGCTGATATTACTACAAGGCTTTCAAGGCAAGTTAAGGCTTAAAGTATCGTACAGATTTCTGTCTCTCGTTGAAACATTTTTATTGGTAATTTTATTTAGGATTTCCTGTTGTAATGCTGTCAACACTTTTTTAACATTGGCATTGTTTTGCGGCGTCAAAAGAAGAGCTTTTCTGACATCTTGAAGGCTTTCATTAGGTTTATCGAGTGCCAGGTAAGCTTTAGATCTAGCATAGTAACATTCAAAAGAGTCTTGGCGAAGAGATATTGCTTGCGATGCTAAATCTACAGATTCAGCTAATTCCTGTAAATAAAAAAACAATATTAGGATTGAAAGTATAAATAATATAATATAATATAACAATGACAGTTGCTTCTAATTCATGGGCATGTGATAGCTTGCCTCCCACATACCGAATCTGAGGACTTAAGTTTCCTTGGCGGTGCCCACATACAAGGAAAAAATTGCTTGTTGCCAAACAAGAAAAGCTGCCCTAGGGAGCTCTTTGTAATCTGGCAGTCCTAGCATATTTTTGCTAAAAGAATGTAATCCAGAAGTACTCAATACATACTTCACTCTTCACTAACTGGGATTAAATTGATTGAACATGATCAATTCGACCAAACGATTACAGTTTTTTTTAAAGGCCATGGAATTCCTTTTGGATGCCACTAGATCTGTATATCTGACAGCACCTATAATAGGGCCACGGATAGAAGCGAGAAGGTCCATTCCGTATTCATAGAGAGAGAGAGAAAGGAACAAGACCACAGGATGTGTTCAGAAGATTGATTCTAAATCGTGGGAATATAATATTATCTGTTATTAACTTAAAAATAAATTATATGAAACAAATAGTCGAACAACAAATAAATGTGTAGATTCTTAGAGTAGGTATTATGTACTTACATTTAATTTCCTTTTACATCTGGATTGGTTGAGCAGAAAGTTAGTTTTGAGTTGTGTGAATGTTGAGATGTGTTCAGGTGAAAGAGGTGTCCCTGTTGTTATAGGATCATTGATAATATTTTTAATTTTCTTCAGTGCATATTGGTAGCGATGAGATGCTTCTGTCAGCCGGCCCTTTCTATATAGGACGTTTCCATCCTCCAGGAGTTTATTTAGTAATATTAATCTGTCAAATAAGGAGATTTAATTAGCAAAGAAATTAAATAGGCAAGTATAAAAATTGGCAGCCAATATCAAAACATAACTTGTTGAGAGGTTGTTTCACAATGTTTTCAAAAAAACTTAAAGAATTTCTTCTTCTAAGGTAGGTAATATTATAACTTACAATATTTCAGGTTTTCCTGCAGCCATTGCCCATGTTGCTGGACCTAATTTTGCCCCCCTTTTCAGGAAACATTGAACCACCTAAAAAAAACAAAACATATTATTATATAAAAACACTAGGTCATTTCATTCACTTATGTTACTGTTTATAACAGAGGATTGCTAGAAATCATTTAAAACGACATTTAGAATCATAAAAGTATTTTTAATATAATATGTCTCTATTCATCAAATTGTACGTATTTTGCATGCCAAGAGTATTTATGTGAAACTGTTCATTAAAGATTTATTTGGGTACAGGTTTTGAATTTTAAGAATAACCTTTTCTTTTTGTAATCTAAAGTTTTACAACTCATGTATCTGCAAAGAACGAAGCTTGTTTAGTAATAATCAAAATGGCTGGTTGACACAAAAATCTAAAATCAGAAAACTTGGTGAGATTTGAAAGGATTTTTTTGCATGACAGGACAGCTTTGATTACTGTAGTAGATTACAGCACAGAACAACCAGGATTGAGAAGAATCACAATTGTTCATTGTTGTCTATTTGTACATTGAACCCGGAATCCTCATGAAAAGCAATTGTATTAAGGTAGGATAACATTATTGCGTTGTGTTACGAGCAGTTCTGTCATTTTTAGTGATCATTTCCTAATCCAACTTCGCTAAAGTCGGTCGGTTCAGAATAACTTCTAGTGATTCGGATAGTGAATTTGAAGAAGATTTTAGATTTTGTATTTGATCAACATTATTAGAGTTCTCTGTTGAGAGGAGGAAATAAAACAAACAAAAAATATCTAGATCGCCCAAAATATGTGCTTGCATAGCTGTGAACAGTGACTAAATGCATTAAGGTGAGACATTTTTAGAAACACAGTTTTGTGGTGAGCGCAATAACTTCCCTTCATCACTCTGACGCAGACTTGAATTGTTGGATCAGGAATGTATCGTGCCACACTACGACACTATACGGAAAGAATGTAATTCTGTTTATACAAAATACATGGATAACACACCTCAATACAACACGACACAATACCTAATGTAATTTTACCTTTTTTTTTAAAGGAATAACCTTAGCAGGCTTATCAGCCTCAATTTTGATGCTTATCAGCGGGTGGGATAGAGGGGATATGGAAGGAGGTCATGAAAAATACACCACAACACCCAAAACAATTGAGAAAAAATCTTTCTTGGATTTTTCTCTTGCAACTGGCGGGAATCGAACTCATGACGCCAGTTTCACAGTTGGCTGTGTAATCAACTGCGCCACGGCGCCTGTCATTACACCACTGAGGCTGCCAATATGTTATAAGAAGTTTAATTTGAAACTAATTTTACCTGGATATTCTTCTGTCCTATGGCTCTGTCAAGGGGTCTGATTCCATTGTGGTCCACCCACTCAATCTTTGCACCTCTCTCCAAAAGTGTTTCTACAATGTTGGGATGTCCTCCACAGGCCAAGCAGAGCGGTGTTCTTCCTGCCGAATCAGGCTGGGTGATGGAAGCTCCCCTATCTAGTAAAGAGATCACACAGCCCAGCCTTCCACGGAGACACGCCCAGCCAATCGCTGATACTTCATCAGAGTCACATGAATTAACTGCAAAACCTGTTTTGACAAATAAAACAATTTTTGAGCTAAACACAAGTAAATTTTTAGTTTAAAACTAAAAAAACATTTATTTTATGTTTAAACATTGATTTCTAGTACGAACATGTATGTGAACATGTATGAACATGTATGTGATCATGTATGTGGATACATGCTGATGTTATAGCTCATTTTTGTGGCAACAAATCGAGTATAGGTAATTTCGTTCGTTTGTCATTGCTTTTTGAAACCACCCGTGTTAAAACACTATTATTTATTTATTTTATTTTATTTCTGATTTTTACAGCTATTACATCAAATATATTAACAATACTCGAGCCAATTAAAAAATCCACTGTTTATCTAATGATTATAAAAAAAAAGTTTACATAATTGTAAGTGTGTGACGTTTGGGTGTGAGTGTATGGGTGTGTAAGTAAAAAATAAGTATATAATTAAAACGTGAACAGGGTATAAGGGAGAGATTGTAATAGTTTATGCATACTTTTGTTATAATTGTATTTCTAAAAAGTATGGTAAATTTCAAAACCTAATTCTAAAAAAATCATTTTATTTTAAACTTTAATTGATACATATTGAATAAATAATGTTCAATGAGTCCTATATTATACGGTAAATAGCCACAAAATGCAGTGAATACCATCATATTTCAACAATAAAGAAAGGTAGGTATGACAGTAAAATAATTTATTATTAACAATGCTTTTCAAAGAAGATTACTCCCTTTCCTCTGATGGAAGATTACTCCCGTCACTAATTTTGAGCACCAACTCAAAATTGGTATATTTTTTTGTAATTTAAGAAACTCAGATGCGAACAAAATAATCAGGATTAGGAAACTCACCGTGGTCAAGAAGAATTTCCACAACATTAGGGTGACCCTCCGCTGATGCGATAATTAAAGGATTTTTATTTGGGTTTGTGAATGTGGCTCCAGCTAGCAAAAGCCTCTCCACGATGATGTTGTGTCCGCCTTTAGAAGCCAGACATATCGGATCCATCCCTCTCTGATTGGACTTGTGCAAATCTGCTCCTCGTTGTATGAGAGCATCGACGACAGCTAGACAAAAGCTTCCAGATCCACATGCTGCGGTTAAGGCAGTCTCACCAGTTATACTGCATATTGAGTCAACCTAGAAAAGACAAATAAATTACTTAAGAAAATAATAAATCATTTTACTGCTATTTAAAGGTTAAAGAAAAATTGCAACAAAAAAAAAAAAAAAAGGAAAATCTTTTAGCATTCAATAAAATGCCGACAAACAAACTTTAAATTTCAAAATTGAGGACAGACTGTTGACAAACAATTAGAATACATACCACTATATTTTGCTCTTTCTGCCTCTGCCCCTTGGTGAAATTAGATTAATTTGACAAATAGTGTGTTGCATTATTACCCAATGTTTTCACTTACTTGCTTTTTACATATCTTTATTCATGTGTATAATATTTGATAAAATAATAAACATTTATGTGAACGAACCTCTAATTCTGCAGTATCCAGTAAATACTCCACAATATTCAGATGCCCTGCTAGAGAAGCGCCGACGAGAGCATGTAGAGCACCAAGGTTATCTTCAGCAACTGCTTTCTGTTCACTACAACCCAACAAGTAGGCTACTGTTGTCCCGAAGCCGTTTCTGGCAGCGTGAACCAAAGCTGTTTGGCCAGTTTGATCAATATCTCCTAAACTTGCGCCTAAAATAAAGTATTCATTTTGTAGATTAAACTTTTTAAAATCTCATTGTTTGGTCAAATTGTATGTAAATAGATAATAGTGTTTACCTGCGGCTACAAGTCTTCTGGCTACATCAGTGTAACCTTTCTGACAAGCAAGAATGAGAGCTGTACAACCTTGTGAATTAGTGAGAGCGATGTTTGCGCCAAATTCTATTAACATTCCAACCATGGACAATATCCCTTGATAAGCATAAATGCAAAGCAAAGGTGAATTGCCCATGTAATCAGTAATAAAGTCAGGTGATCCTCCTGCCAGCAACATTAATCTTGACACTTTTACATTAGGATTGTAGATATTCCGTAAAGTTGAAATGGCCTGGCTAACATTGGAAGAGCTTTCTGATACCCATTCAGCCTGTAAATCTCTGGAACAGGTTCCTGGTGTAGCAGGACCCATATTTCTATAAAGATGAGCTTTGAGGATGTGGTGTCCCAGTTCCATAGTTTTTTCAGCATCGAGAGGCGATTGGACTCTGGATAATCTAAATGCGATAGCGGAGTGACCGGATCTCAGGTCGCATAAAAATTTAGTACTTTCTCCTTCATCTCTTCTTATTAACCACTCTCTGAATGAAGGGTGGAAGAACATATAGGTGCTGTCAATACGTTTTACAAGGAATCCCGATAGAGTGGAAAATCTTTGCAAGAACTCATCCCACGGCAAAAAGTTATTAACCAACAATGAATTAACTGAGTAATAAATTTCTCCCAAAGTAAGAGGATATAAAGCTGCTAAGCATACGCTTAGAATGTGTGTTACTTTTTCAAATGACTGCACTGTGGGGAATTTCAAATTAAATTGAAGTAAAAATATTTGTGGTAATGATACTGGAAGAACCTTGTAGTTTGTAGATTTGACAACTAAATTTCCTTTTTCTATTAGGTCGAGAATTAATTTTACGAATAAAAATGATCCTTGCGCCAGTTGCAAAACATACTGAGAAAATTTGAAAAGTGAACTAGTAATTCCATCTTGTTTTCCGAGAACAGATCTAACATTGCTTTGAATAGATGAATTCGATTGTAATCTTAAATTAATGTATTCTAGCATATCTTTTTGAACATTATCATTGCCTTGGAATTCATCTAAGCTTAAACGTGTATAGGGCAGTTGTTTTGTCAGTTCTATGAAAGGCGATCTTATTGTGGCGACAATTTTAAGCCAAGTTGGCATATCAGGAGTGTGCTTTGTAAGAAAAGATGAAATCGTATCTCCATGATCTGGTCTGTGGTATTCAGCCTCGCAAAGTCCATCTATTAAAATAATACTGTTCATTTCATCAATAGTTTGATTTTTCCTCAAGATAATGAGTGGTTCAATAATTCCACGTCGAAAAGCTAAGTCAGGATCAGCTATACATTCTTTGATGGACAGACATCCTAGTAAGTGGGGTTCTCCAAGAAGGTAATCTTTGTAGGCCTGTAGTCGAGGAGCTTGGCACAATTGGGCAGCCAAAGAATGAACAAATTCTCCAACCAAACAAGTGCAGTTGTTGTCAGCCTTTGGAACAAAAAAAATCATTGAAAATTAAGAATATTCATGATTATTGCTATTGATGCATGTACAAATATATTTGTAAAATATTTACCTGGCAAAAATGATAAGCAACAACTTGTGATGCCAAATCTATAAGATTTCTCGCTTCAGAGTCAGGTATAATGTCATTGGAGATATCATGGAGATCTTTAACTTGCTCGTAGATTGAATCTTTTTTTCTCCCAAAGCAAGAATATTCAACAAGTTGAAGGATGACAGCAGTTTTTCCCGTTCCTGGCTCACCGGATATGATAATACCAGGGGAAGATGAGTTGCTGATATCTTGAATGTCATTTATTAACCATTGTCTACCAACAAATAAAGGGTCTTGTTCAGGCAGCGGTACTTCAAAGAAGAGAGGTCTTAGTGTCAAGTGTGGAGTCGGAGGATAATCTGAAAAGTAAAAATATTTCAAATGACTAAATTTCTCAGTAAGCACAGAAAGTCTACAATTAATTATTAAAACACGGATTCCTCTGATTCCTATTTGGTTATTTACAAAAGATTTTCATGGGTATGGAATACTGGTGTTGATATTTTTTTAAAATTTTAATGTGAAGCAGAACATACCACAGAAGATCGGTGAAGCTGTGATATTGAAATATTTCATTAGAAATACATTGAAAATGACATGGCACTTACATTTCCTTGCATCAACAGTTGGGGTTAATCTGGTTCCAGTTCTTGCTGATCTTCTTGCTGAAGTTCGCCTGTTCTTAAAGAAACCCATATCATCAACTTTACTAGGGGTAGCTGAAATTTTAAAATAATAACGTAAATATTGCATTCAAAATTATTAGAAAAATTATAAAATTAAGTTAGAGTTTGATAAATAGGAAGGATTCAAACATATTCACTAAAAATAATATAGTTTTTAGTAAAATTGTTATTTTTTTTAAATATTAAAAAAATAATTTCAGTGTCCAGAAATAAAATAAAAAGAAATTAAAAAATAAAATGAAGTTTTTATTTTGAGACGGTTTACGACCGTTCAAACGAACGCTAAATTTGCGATTTAATTTTTCCCACAATAAATCAAATAATGATGTCGGCTTATTGTTTTCTAATTGCTGGCAATCTACTCTATGGCGTGTATTTTTGTCCGCTAAGTTGCAATCCGTAATGGCATTAACATTTTGACAGTTTGATTCCTTACGTTATTATTTGCATTATTTAAGGTCAAATCCGACTGGCCTGTGACGTAATATTTAAATTTACGTATATTATCATTATAATTGTTATTTTTTATTTCATATGATAAAATGAATCTTAGGATGTATTTGCAACTAATATTTATTTCCCATACAAGCAAAAAATACTTTGAAACCTAACGTATGTTCAAAATATACATAGCAATAACTTCTAAACTGAAGAGAAAAAAAACAGCGAAAATTTTCAAATAATTATCTTTTATATCAAATGTTTTTTTACAACTGCAAGATTAAATTCATATTTTAGAAGGATAATATCAAACCAATGAATTAGTGAAAATATCTTTTTTTTAATGTTGTGATACCTATAGTGAATTATGGAGGCTAGAGCTAATAATCTTTCGTCGCTGTGATCTGTGTAGATCTATTATTACGGGTCCCCCATAAATTAATTATCATCCTCTAAGTCAAGGTTATTAATGACGAAATTCCGCGGTTATGCCAAAATAAAATGTTTGTTATGGACAATGAAAGAAAAAATGTATGGTATTATAAGCGCTATGTTTTTTTTAAAGTTTTGAATATTTAAAATTACTCCGCGTGTGACGTCTCAAGTTCTCTTCCGCTTCTTCTCAGTCAGTTCTGCCGATTGGTCCATTGACGGTGAGTAAACCGGAAAGCTTCCACAACTCTCTAATCATTGGTTGATTCATACGAGCTCGTGACGTCGTTTAAAGTAGTTCGTTTTGTTAAAATATTTTTTATTATTATTTTCATTCATTTTTAGGAAACTTTGCGGTATAATTTAATGCTTTTTTTTTACCGCACGTAAGAAAACATTTTTTGTATCCAATTTCCCGAAGGGATGAAGTTCCTCATTATGGAAGTGATCATATGGAGCAAATAAATGTTGAAATTTTGAATGAAAAAGAGGTGATTATGAATAGGAAAAATAGTTAAACAATCAAATCGAGTAATAAAATAAAAGTGTCTGCACTTACTTGTAACAGAATGCCTTCGACTTATTGGACTAGACGAACAGTTGCTATTTCCGGATAAAGACATTGACATCAGAGATCCTATTGAATCGGATGTTGGTTCCTTACTATGAGTCATAACGCTGACATCAGCTTCCGAGGATCCAGTGAGAGTGGAAACCTGCAAAAAGGAGATTTATTATAAGCCTGCATAATATGTAACTAACATAATTGACATTTGTAAATGATCTGAAAGCATCGTTAACAGGTGTATGCAACAAGCCGATATAAAATTAAGTTTATAGTATTAAAATAAAATAATATAGTTCTGTTAGCAAGCAGCAAGGCTGATTTGCAGCAAATAGTCTCTAGAATGTGGGATGTATGCCTGGAGAGCGAATTGGCGATGAACGAAAGTAAGTCAAAAGTGATGGTATTTGAAAGGGATAGTGAGGTTACTGACTGCATAATAAATGTAAACAACGAATGTCTCGAGCAAGTAGAAGAATTTGTGTATCTGGGAAGCATGTTTTCAAGAGATGGAAGAGTAGAAAAAGATGTTGAAAGAAGAGTGAATGCGGGCAACAAAATGAACGGAGCACTAAGCACAGTAATTTCTAATAAAAATATGTCAATCGAAGCTAAACTGGCAGTGCACAACGGAGTTTTAGTCCCAACATTGATGTATAGAAGTGAAACATGGAACTGGGAGAGGAAGGATGAAAGCCGAGTGAACGCGGTTGAAATGCGATCTCTTAGACGAATGTGTGGGAAATCAATGTATGACAGGGTTACGAAAGATGAAATCAGGCGAGAGTGTAAATCTGAGACAAGTATAATTGACAAGATTAAGAAAGGGTCTCTGAGATGGTTTGGTCACGTAGAACGAATGGACGACGAGAGAATGATAAAACAAGTATATATGGCAAAAATGAACGGCAACGTTAGACGAGGACGACCAAGGAAGACGTGGCATGATCAGATAAACCAAAATCTTAAGTCTGGTCATGTCAAAAACAGACAGAACCGAAGGGCATGTATGACAAGATGTATGAATGTGGAAGAGGCTAGGATTGTATGCCAGGATAGACGTGTGTGGCGGTCCATTCTCTCTGCCTACGCTTACAAGGAAATGGCGTGATGGTAGTAGTAGTAGTAGTAGTAGCAATAAAATAAAATAAAATATCAGTATGAAAAAAAATGGCATAAATGAACGAAAAATTCTGTTTTGAGTAGAGTGACCAATTATATTTTAAATCCTTATTAAATATAGAAAAGTAAAATAATAAAATAAAATAATTTTATTCTAGATAATTTTGATATTGTCATTTTTGTTAAGGGACTTCAACCTTGAGGTGATTTCTCGATTTCGATTGCGATTAAAAGCAGCCATCGAGTCAAAAACACTCGTCCATGGTTCCGATTCTATTTCACAGACATAACTGTATTCTTTATCCACCTGGACATGGAAAAATCGATAATCGAATTACACTGCATTTACTTATACAATGCAGGCCCTACGCACTATCAGGTGCGAATGGGGGTTTAATTATGATGAGAAAGAATGCAAGGCCAACAACTTACTGGACTGGTGTTATTTGAAGCCAAGGTGTGCGCGTCCAAACTGGCCAAGGATGTGCAGCTGTCCCTCGCCGAGGACTTGTGCTTCTGCCGTTTGCTTCTGCTCCCATCTCCCAAAAGAAGTCCTAGCCGCATGTAGAGATCACTTTGGTTCCCTTTCCGATTTTCACTTAGCCCCAAAGGCTTAATATTACCACCCTCGTCATCTAAAAGACCGAAAAAAAAACATTAATGCCAACGCCAAATTAAATCATTAGATCAGTATTTAGGTCAGTGATTGTAATTAAAAACCACTCTTCGTAGGTAGGGACGTAATATTATTAAATAATGATCTCACTATTATTGAGTACCATGAAGAATGTGACCTATCTACTCAACGACACAAATCAACATCTTGAATTACAAATTACAAAGAAGGTAACACACACGGATACTCACATTATCCTAACTTCTAATATCTAACACAGAGGTGAACAAACACGTTATGTTTTACTGCATAAAAAAACACAAATAACAACTTACCTAAGAAGCCTACTTGATTATTTATGTAAAAATGTAAAAATAATAGTAGGAGGCGGCCAAGATAATAAATACAATAATGTTATTTTATTTATCAATGGTGCTTATTAAATCTTTAAGCGCGGGTTTTGTAACAGGTGTTTAGAAAATAAAGGAAATAAATTTGTCAAACAACAAACATTCAAAATTACAAGAAGTCAACTACAAAATCATTAAAACCGTACAGAAGGAACATATAAAACGTAAAGAAAACAATGCAGGTGAGTAGGAAAAAGTTATATGTGTGTTATAAAATTAGGCCAATAAAAACAATACAACAGTCATCAAACAAAAGGCAGGGATGCTTATAATAAAGATTCTCGTGCCTGTAGCCAACTGATTGAGACCTTTGGATACCGATGTGTTGGCTGACCAGAGGGATCTGATCTTACTGAAGACTAGCGCTGGCCAGGTACCGGAGTTGCGTTGGTTCTCCACTTGCGGACCAGCTTGCCCTGTATGATGGCCTTTGGCCGAATTGCAAAAATACTTACACATTAACACTATTATTATTAAATTCACCGATTTGTGAAAGTAGTTGCGAAGGAATTAAATTCATCAGCTTAAGCTTTATTGCCTGTAAAATAGCGACACGTCTCGTTACCGCCTTGGAACACATACATCGACCAAGAATATGTGCATAATATACGAAACATGTTCATATTTTGTGTGTAGGTACTTGTGTTATCCTTTCGTTTATGCACTTCAAGTGCGAATTAATTATTTTAATAATCTTATGCTTATAATGCGATGAATGGCAGAAATTATACGCATTTTATGCGTTAAAATTGAAGTCACTTAAAGCCTGTTGATGGTAATTATTCAAACATTCAAGAACGTCAAGTTAACTGCTAAAGGCGTACTCTTATCTCTGGGTGTTTAAAATAATTATTTATCAATGATCACCGTGAACGGATAAGTTATAGAATAGTAAGTTTTGTGACGAATTATATTTGTCAACACCCGCGTATTACATAGATATTTTATAGACTTCCGAGTTGATCAATAATGGAATGGTATGGTGAAGTATACGCATGTCAACTGTCAGAAAAAAGAAGATAAATATTTAAACTAAAAAGGAAATACTAGAATAATAGAATTGCGATCTTTGGGAGTCCTTCGCGATGAGGTCGGGATAAGAAGTGGGTTTGTTGCAGGTGGTAGACAGACTGACAGAGAGCAGAATGGGGCGCGTGGGAGGAACATTCGCGAGTGTGGGAAGACTGAAATGGCGCGCAATCTACTCTGTGCGTAAGGCGCATGTACGAGTCGAGTGACCGATGCAGGTAGTTGGCAGATAGGGTTTACGCAATTTCCATGCAAATTTATCCCGTCGCGCGTCGGTCGGTTGCGCCAGGAGACCCGTTCATTAATGGATTCCAAATTGAAAAACCTGCATGATTTAAATTAATACATTTAAAAGTTCGAGGCACTCGCAATTTGCGGTACGTGGCCGGACAAAACGCCCGGATGATTAAATTTGGATAATTATGGCGCGAATCATCGGTAGAAGAAAAACTTACAGCCTCTGTCGAATAATGCATTCGCTGTATAACGAGGCGAGATACAATAAAACAATTCAAGTTTGGATTGACCATAGCAGCAGGTTGTGGTTCGTAAATCAAAAAAGTGAAAGGTGTAATCAAAAATAATACGAAGGTACGTGTGATGAGTCATAAAACATTTAGTAAGTAACTATTCCGAAGAATTTGGTACGTTCGTTCATTGGCTAATTCAGACAATACGAACTATATTAAAGCTGGAATAGTCATAAATTAACAGGCGTGGGTAACGCCAAAACGGGACCGATTTGTATTCAGGTTTATCTGTGGAAATCTAAACAGTAATTGCTTACCTGATAAAGGAGGGTGGTTCTCGTTATGTCCGTTGCGAGACGCGCGGTGTCCAAAGGGACTTCTCAGGGCCTTTGGACTTAGAAAGAACCTTCTTCTGCTATGTGGCGGGGTGGGGCAGCTCTGAACCATCGGGGCGGGTTGTTTCGGAGGCTTCGGCAATCTTTAAACAATATTATGGTAATGATTAAAAATTGCCTGCTCAACCATGACCGAAATCGTGACATTTTAACAAATCCAAATAAAAACTCTTTTATATATTTGATACAATGTAAAAATCATAAACCACCGAAAAATCAACGCGGTTAATTTAAGAATAATGATCATTGAAAGGTTACCTGCTGGGAGAGTGGGATTCTCTGTGTGACTGCACGAACACTTCTCTTCTGTACCCCTTGGACGGTTCGTGTATTTCTACTTGGGTCAGGGATCGGTTATCCGGTGTTCCATACGACCTACTGTCGGGGGTCTGGTACCCGATAGATCTGTTTTCTGGTGTCTGGTAGCCGCGAGGAGCGACTATTTTGGATTGACCAGTACCGCACAGTGGACATGCCTCGTTCCTGAACATGCAGGTGAAGCAGCGTTCGTGACCGCAAGTGTCGATAAGTTTCCTCTTTTTGCCTTTGTCAAATGGCATACTGCAACTTGGGCAACTCGCTCCTCCAGTTTCACTCTCCAGAAGTTGTCTTATAGCCGCCAGGTCTGGAAAGAAAGAAAATCACAGATTAGATAACGAATCATTAGCGTCTCAACAGCGTTAAGTCTAAACCAATATACTCGTCATCGTGAGTTTATCGTGATACTCTAACAAATTATCAAGTTCTGATATGTAACTACTGCGCTACGATTCAGTTTAATAGTCCTACCTGGAAACAAGGACTATTAAAATAATGTGTTTTAGAAGATATGGCATTATTATGCAGGAATTAAAGCAGACTAGAAATATTTTAATTATAGTTATTAAGTCTATATCGCGCGTTGATGAAGTCTCAGTTGGTAGTGTAATTGGTCAAACTGTGAAGTCGATAACAGTAACAAACACCATTACTTACAGTTATCCATATTAATTGACTCATTTTAAAGGTCAAGTATAGTTTGAGACATCCGTAATGTTACACATTGTAACATATGATTATTTTAAAGTGTTACACCATCATAAGAATACGCAAAAAACAGAATCAATATAAATATGTAAAGCTTTGTAATACGTTGAATTATTGAAGACTTCTCAAACGATTCAACATAAACCAACCTGTGCGCAACGACTCGTAACAGGTGAATGTTTTTGGTAAAGGAAGCCTTTTAAAGTAGAAATATCCGCATCCGGTTAAAACCGCAAGGGATAGATACATATGATAAAAAAAGCCGCATTTATTTCTGTAGATAATGCATTGTGTATGCATGCATGTAGTTTGGACACAGTCATAAAACGAAACAATAAAAATGCATTCAGAAACCGTTTTTTTCGCTACGTCGACTGTTCCTATATAAACTGATCTTAATGTGAAAGGAAATAAGTACATTCATATGGCCTTACTTATAAACTTGGTATAAAGTTACCCTTAGGCATAATGGTAGAATACGGACGGGAATACCATCCTTATTACAGTGATAGAATAAGGTATACCATTACGCCTGGGCATAACTTTATACCAGGTTTATAAGTAAGGCCCATCGAGTATTAAGCGACTTGCCAAACTACTGTGTGTATGAAAGTACTTGTATGTGTGTATCCATTTATGCAAGTATTAAAAGCTTGTACTTTAGTAGCCTGGGGGCACATATTTAAATTAAGCTCCCGGATTACGCAGACGTTGGTTCGTGCCTGCGAAATATAAATATTATAAATTTAATACTTTGCGTAGGAGTCCTTAGCCACTACGTGAGTGTATAATATCCTGTATTAGAATTTAGTATTCGCCTCTTGTTTTAGAAACTAATAAACTGACAATATCATTCTCCGACGCAGCATTAATGAAAGCGAAATTAAATTAGTTTATTACCTGTTAAGTCGGAGGCTGTTTGATTGACGAATTTTAATTTTCCGCGCCCACCTAGTAAGAGACATGGCGTTTTCAATTTCGTAAACAAACGAATGACTGATGCAAATTACGCTCTTTAACCATGTATGGGAAATCCGCGTTGGATGCCTATTAAGGTCTGTCAAAAACTTGCAATATCCTTCAATGGCACACTTAAATCATTTAGAAAGATGCCGCAACACCGCGATGCGGTATTATCTTGTTTTAAACAATTTACTATTATATGCATAACATCTCCTGGCTAACTAAGATACAAACACGGCACCGTTCCAAGTCATGCGAGGAATTTAAAAATGAATATTTTTTAGATTCAGACTCAAGGGGAAATACGGTCTGACTTTCTTCTCTTCCGAATTTATTGCACTAGAGCAGTAATTTTTCTACACACTATAGATACTTATTTACCAATAGCGTGTCTGTATTTTTGTTTTTTTCCAAAATTGTTTCTCATGGGAGCTAGGACCATCCGAAAACCCATAGAAGCGCGGTTGCGTTGATAAATCCACCTGGGGCTCAATCACAAATGACTATCGACGTGCTAAAAAACGTGCTAAGTATTTGAGCGATCACAACGAACAATTATGAACACGCTGAAGTTGTCGCGGTCGCGTTGCAAAACGCCAAACGCCTTCAACAATTGTTTCGTTAAATAGCTTTCTCAATTTGATTCGAAACAAATAAATAGCATGATAAATTGTGAACAAAAAATAAAACTAAATTATTTTACTTACAGTTTAGGAATATTCTCCATATTTACAAGGGTAAAATTCAAATATGTGATTAATCATGCGTTGCAAAACGTAAATATTTTGAATTTTGACATTTAATATTAGGTGTTGCCAAGCATCAAGTTGAAGTATGACAATATTAAAAAAATATAATAATCCCGATCGACTTCCACGGATGTTTCATTGTGACCGCGCATACGATAAACAACCACGGTGAAAAATTGTTATCACGCCGCTATTAGCACGTCGATAGTCATTTGTGATTGTGCTGCTGGTCCATGAAGAAGTATAGAAATTGAAAAAAATAACATTTTCAGGCGTTGCCTAGTATGTACGTGAAATAATTAAATTAGATGAATCTCACTCGCATAAATAAAGGTTTCAGCTCTTTAACTTCACAGACAACAACAGATGAAATAATTGAAGGAATAAAGTGGCCACTTAAACCAGCCATTGACAGGTCATAAGCCCTGTAGATGCCTAGACTTCTATAATACCTTCTCTTAAATGTTCTTCATTTCTGTTGTAATATGTTAATTATTCTAAAATAAAAAAAAATAAAAAATAGGAAATGGGTCTTCCTGCACTGCGTCTACCTTCAATTCTTCTTTGTAAAATGCTCTATTTTAGCTTCTCATCACACGCCCTAGGAATTTAGTTTTTTAGTAGATTTTCAATATCCTCCTATATTTTATTATTATTTTTAATAAATAATTTTGATTTGGAATTTCGCCAGTTTCATTACCTATACAAAACAGCACGACACGGGCGACCTGCACTGCATATCAATTGGAGTCCAATCTTATAGTAAATTGTTCTGGCAATAATAAAGTCACGATGCAGTGATGTTTAGTAAAACCTCTTTCTGATTATTTTATCAATATCGGGTAGCACTGAAATGCTTTCGAGTGCCATTAAGGTAGATATTCTGTGCAAACAAAGTAGTCCACAGTACACGTCGTAATGCAACTATATTTAATCGAACATAATTTCGTAAATTAAATTCAACAATAATTACCATTATCACGAACTTACAAACTTGTACCTTATTAAAATTATGCATAAATTTTGAGAAATTGTTTACTACCAAAGTAACTCTTTTCAATTTTAATTTATGAATTGACGTAGGACAGTAGAACTTCGTTTATCTGAACTCTAGCCATCCGGATTGCCAATTATCCAGTTATCAGGAAATAAAAAAATAAAGATGTTTTTAATTTAAATTTAATTGTGCAACTAACTTTGCCGGATACGTTAAAAATGATATTTCTTGTTTTTTTTTTACAAAATTATTAAATAATTATTATATAATTGCATTTATTTACTAAATAAATAAACTCACAAAGACTTGAAAGATGAAAGTGAATTTAAAAATTAATAATCTTTCACAAGTTTATTTACTCAAATACCTTATTAGTTTTTAAAAAATCTATAAAAACATTTTTTAAATTAAACATAAAAAAGTTGTATAACTGAACGCTATTTTGAGTAATTCACACTCGAGGATTTTCGACGGAAAAAATAACTATTAAAATCTGTCGAAAAAACGCTATGTGCTGCTTTTGCAGACAAAGAATATACCAGAGAGTTGTTATAAAGTATTTCTAGAGTGTAAAAAACATTTACAGTGTTAAAAAAAAATCCCGAAGTCCACATAATATGTGTAGCACTTTGTGATTAGAGATTCCAATTAGCTGTATTATTTTAAAAGCAAGAAAGTCTGCCACTCATTGATCCGGATGATTTGAGTTTTTATATAAACGTAGAATATAGTATCTGATATATTCTACGTTTTAAAAAAACAAAAAATAACTTCTCCTTCAATACAATAATTTTAATTTCTAATACCTACATGAATATAAATATGGCTACTACATTTTACTATTGAGTACAAATATGTGGTAAAAATAAACGTATTATTGTTTATTGTGTATGCAGATAATCGGCAGAATTCCAGAATAATATTTGTTTATGTTTATTTAATAAATATTAAAACCGAACAATTATATTAACTTTAAAGCTGTACCCCTACAACTATTTTAAATAATGAATGGGCTTTCCCAATATATCCATAATGTACCTACCCAATAAAATGCACTCATTATACGGTAATTGATTTTTAAATACTCTACTTTTTTTGGTCTATATAAAAATCCTTAATACTCGTTCAATATCCCATTAACTATTGGTACTGTTATAAACATATTTCATTAAACAGCCATTATTGTTAGTGTATAAAGATACTTTGTAAATATTGAAGTCAGTTACACTTCAATAAGGATCTGATTCTACAGAGAGGAGTTGATAATTTTTTGGTTCAAAGGCAGCAATATTATATGGGCCCGAGGATATATAACCTTATCCCAGATTCATGGAAATGTGGTGGGATTGCCAGGCTGAGGAAGGTGTTGACTGCATTTTTAATCTGTATTGGTCGGACGGAGTCAGAGAAATTGTTGTCCGATGTAGAAGGGCGTAAGCTGATTTCTTGTTTTACTAGTAATGACTTAGGACTTATGATATATAGATTTTGGTATTATTTACGTTTTCATTGTATATTTATTATTTACTTTTAAGACTGAAAAAGCAGACATAATAATAAACCTGTAATTAATTTTTAATATTATTATAAAAAACATAATTTACTGCCTTAGAAAGGAGAAGCTATCCCTAGTTAGGCAGTTTTGACGAACCACCAGCAAAATTAATATATGTATATGTTTATTTTTACTACTTAATTAATTTGTTGATTAAATAATTCATTGTAAATTGCTATAATAAATATATAAAAAAAATAAATTTAAAAAAAGTTTGATAGTGTCCTAACAAGACGAAACGCGTCACATATTTTTTTTTGAAAAGTGGATTTAAATCCAATAAGTGTCTTATTTGGATACCTTACCAAATACGTAATATTATTTTAAGTCTTCTGTTGTTGTTGTAAATATGGGATTTTTACATAATTTTGATCGAAAGTGATGTATTGACTATTTTTGATACAAATTTAAATGGTGTTTCAATTTGAGAGGATTTAAGGCAACATTATTTGGTACAAATAATTAAAAACAAATTCGTGGAATCGAAAGTTACGTAAACTACTGTTAGGTACATATTAATTTGTATCATAAGCATTTATCAAATTTATTGCAACAGAGAGGGAAAACATTTTTGAGAAGGAAAAACGGAAATTCAAGCATTTACAGGTCTAACAACCTGTCATTGGCTGATTTAAGTGGTCACTTAACACACTGTAATATTCTCTATTCTGCCTTTGTTGAACATCCATACTTCCTGAACTCTTAAATCTTATTTTTATATTGTTTTTATATAGGAATTGTTATATTATTTACCTTGCTTATAATATATAAGGTTTATATTTCAAAAGTGGATTTTTCTACAATTAAATTTCTTTAAATTTATCTAAACTGTTAGGATCAGGAGGGATATACTAATGTGGGCCAATCAGGAATTTCTCAGCATTTGCTTATGTGGAGACAAAACCACTCAAAACTCTTCAGGAGAAGCCGGCCTGTTGGCAGTAGTCAACAGGCCTTCCGTTCCACTAGAAGAGTGTTCGGCATTTTCTTCACAACTTTGGTTTATTTTACCAATTGCCTGCACTATATTGACCATGTATGATACTACCTCTCGTGTAAGTTCTTTATTACTCTTAAATCTTAAAGCTGTTAAGCTTGCCTACAAAATGTGACAAATTAAAAAAATGTAGGTTCATGAATACATGGGTAAATATAAGGTTGGGGAAAAAGAAATTTAGTATTATTACTCAAAGAAAGTATTATTACTCAAAACAACGAATTTTATGAAGTTTATTGCTTTTATCTATACTTTTGTCATACCAATTATATTTCAATAAAACGATGCCTGTCATTTGAGTGAGAGCTGCAGTTAAGTTGTTATTGAAATTATTTAATTAGGTTCGAAATTTCTCTGCAGAGATTGGAATCGACCTAATCAAGCTATAGCCAGGTCGATAGACTCGATAGTCGATACGAGACTTGGGTAATAACGGATATATTTATCGACTTAAGTAGAATCTAATATCATTCGCGAGAAGTTATCATTTAGCGATATCATTTGCCAGCAATACATGGTGACCATAAAAAAATCTGAAGTAAATGAATAAGTTCAATGGTATTTACAATATTTATTTATTTATTAATGGACCATCAAACTAAGCCAAAATTAAAAAAAAAATAGCCATCGTATTATCTGCGCAATGATTTTTTTAAGTTTTTGAAATTAATCCGCCTGCGACGTCACAATTTCTCTTCGGTGAGTCCTGCTGATTGGCGAGTTGGCCTCCTGTAAACCGAAAGTCTATCACAACACTCTAACATCGGTTGATTCGGAAGAACTAGTGACGTCGTTCAAAGTGGTTCGTTTTTATTAAAATCATTTTTATGATTTCTTTCATGTTTACATGAAATTTCGAAATACAATTTCATGCTTTAATTTTTACCGCGCGTAAGAAAACATTTTTTGTATCCAATTTACCGTAGCACTGAACTTCTTCATTGGCAAGGTGTTTAAATGTTATCAACTATCAAATTATCTCATACTTAAATAATTTTGTAAATTGGGTCGAGAATTTTAACCGACCAGGCGCTTTGTAGCTGCAGAACGTGTTATTTTCTGGCTCATATTTTAATAAACGTTTTTTTTTCAAAATAAAAACACTTCATGGTCAATGTAAAAAATAGTGTATATGGAGGCTAGATTTCTTACCGTCCATGCGCTCTGTGGCTGCAAGACGTCCTACAACTCTAGCTCCAAGCTTGACGTGATTTTCACAAAAACAGCGCTTTATAAATTGTCGAACTACGTATATACGAGTATAGATACATATACATAGATCGTCATTGATTGATTAGATCAAGAAAGTGTCACTATGAAGGTTTGGTCATGTAGAACGAATTGAAGACGAAAAAACGGTAAAACAGACACATATTATGAGAATAAACGGTAACGTAGGACGTGGACGACCAAGAAAGACGTGGCATGATCAGATTATTCAAAATCTAGATAGACACAACGGAAGGGCATGTATGAAAATATGTGTGAATGTGGTGTGTGGCGATCCATCCTCTCTGCCTAGCTGGCCCTACGGGGAAAATGCGTGATGATAGTAGTAGTAGTAGGATGGACATGTGTTTCAACAGAGGAGGAGATCCATTTAAAAAGGGGAATATGTTTGAAATCTAGCTTATGACTTGTCTGATTTACGTGATTATTTTACGCACTGAAACATTTACATATCTGCGTAGGTTTGAACACTCATATTTCTTCGGTCCAACGAGCCGACAACTACACTACGGGGGGGACGTTCCTACACACGATTTCCTTTTACGGGATTTTTGCCACCGAGTCAATAACACTCGTCCAGGATTCTAATTATTTTTCGGAAATCTTAATAAAGAGACCTCGCTTTTTCCATTTTCATACATTTTCTCATCCACGCACGCCGATTATTCCGACTTTTGCCATGTCCATATTAAAATATTTGTGGAATTTGGTCAGGCAATGTATTTGTCGCATTTTTCGCGTTCATCAGAATGAGTATTTTTATTTTTTATATGTGCTAGCGTTTTCTGGATGCCTTATAGTATAAGGTGTAAGCTACCTTCGGCGAGTTATTGCAAGGGTTGGCCGAACACGCGATCACAGGTGCTGTAGCCGCCGGCGAACCACGAACTGGGGCGACGGAGAAAGCTCTTAGCCCTAAACCACACCAATACTCCTTACAATACCTACGAGTAACATCTAATGTTGTACTTTGAAGGAGCAACTTGTACATATGTATACGTGACAGGTGAGAATCGCTTAAAGAAAAAGGAAACTTATTTGAACCTATTTACAAAATTCAGTATTTCTCTATCCGTACCAATTGGAGCACAAGAAACAGCATTGTTGCTTCAATAGCAACGTAGGTATCTGATTTTAAAAGCAATAAAAAAATATTTTTTTAAATATAAATATCGACAGTGGAAATACAAAAGTACCTAAGCTACATGTAGCTGCTTTACACATGAGCCAATTTAAAATTAACAAAAAGTATCATGTATACCTATTATTTTAGCGTAAATCCTAAACAACTTAAATAAAAGTTTAAAATATGTGATTTTTTGTTATTAAAAAAAAAAAACTTTATAAGGGAAATACCACTTTTTTTACAATTTTAAATTAATTATGGTCTATGAAATACCGTCCTGTAAAAAGTTGCAGTATAAAAAATATTTTCAAATTTATAATTTTAAATTCCCTTGAATACGGTTCATTACATTGGCCACGCCCCTAATACGTAAAGTTTCTGTTAAATTTTGAACTTCGTTTGTGATCGTTTAAATTTAAATAGAATATAGTCACGAATCGTAACGTCACAATTGTCAAGGCCAAACATGTCGTGTTTTTGTGGAGACTATTTTTAAACAATTTTATTTAAAAAAAATTGTGTATGAAAACAATTCTCCACAATATCCACATTGGTTTTGAAAATACGATTAATTTTTCTAAATCCATTTCA